>NC_060952.1:76817161-76819533 GCF_022045245.1 Lucilia cuprina
GACTATAGACTATTCTATAGTCCAGACTATAGACTATTCTATAGTCCAGACTATAGACTATTCTATAGTTCAGACTGTAGACTATTCTATAGTCCAGACTATAGACTACTCTATAGTTCAGACTATAGACTATTCTATAGTCCAGACTATAGACTACTCTATAGTTCAGACTATAGACTATTCTATAGTCCAGACTATAGACTACTCTATAGTCCAGTCTATAGACTGTTCTATAGTCCAGACTATAGACTATTGTGTAGTCCAGTCTATATACTATTCTATAGTTCAGACTATAGAATATTCTTTAGTCCAGACTATAGACTATTCTATAGTCCAGACTGTAGACTATTTTATAGTCCAGACTATAGATTATTCTATAGGCCAGACTGCAGAATATTCTGTAGTCTAGGCTGTAGAATATTCTACAGTTCAGATTATTCTATAGTCCAGATTATAGACTATTCTATAGTCCAGGCTTTAGACTATTCTACAGTCCAGACTTTAGACTATTCTATAGTCCAGATTATGGACTATTCCATAGTACAGACTTTAGACTATTCTGTAGTCCAGATTTTAAACTATTATATAGTACAGACTGTTCTATAGTCCACACTATAGACTGTTCTATAGTGCAGACTATGGACTATTTTATAGTCCAGACTATAGACAATTCTATAGTCCAGACTGTAGACCGAAAAAAATTTACCATTTTAGTGCTGCAATAATTTAATTAATTACTATTTATTTATTATACTACGTCTTTAATAAACTGCTACTACCCTCAACTATAAATAAAATGTATGTCGTGTAAAGTCGTCAGTTTTAAAATTTGCGAGAGCTTCTTCTCAATTTCTGATTGAATTATGAGTCGTATATGATTGATTTACGATCACTTTGTATTTCTCACTCACTCACTCAACGAATGTTATCGCGGTGGTTTTTAATTAATTGTCCATAGAATTCCTATAATATTATGTAATCTTATCATTAATTCATAAATATTTATTAGTTCAGATTATTTTGATTTCCATTCATTGGACTGTGATTTGTTTTGTGCAAAATTTTGATTTTATTAAATCATAATAATATATTTTATGACACTCGGATATTTTCGATCATAAGACTGGTATTTTCAAAGCATTTATGAGGGTTCTATAAATTAATACATATTTTAAAATTAATATTTTGATTAATTCACATTTCTTATTAATGTTATTAGTTTATTTGTGATATTTTGTCGTGATTCAACAGTTTTATTTGTATATTTTGTTAGAATTTTTATTGGTTTCTAGGGGTTAATTAAAGGGGATTTATTTTGAGTGCTTGCTAATTTTATAACCCAATTTATTTAATCTTAAAGTCAGAAATTTTTGAGATTAAACGAAAATTTTATTTTTTATGATTTTATAGACCATTTCTTTAAGTTTTATGAGTATTAGACGGATTTAGAGAAAAAAACATATTGCTCGATATCTTAACTGTATAAATAAATTTAAAAAAATTGGCAAATTGTTTTTTTAAGTTCAACTTACTCTCTTACAAAAAAAGTTGGTTATTACCACAGTAACTTAAAAATATGTTCGCACGAGTTAATTAACTTTAATACAGATTATTAAAACTTTAATTTTAAAACGCAAATGTATATTTCTTTATATTTATATTAATATTTTATTTTTATTTGTTTTTATTTTATGAATAAATACATAAATTTCAAGTAGACTTCGTTAAAATTTTAGCACGTGAGTCGTTATTTGTGGAGATTAAACGAAAATATTCATTGTATAATCTTTAGCAGTGCATGTGATCCAGAACGGAATTAAAGTCATGATAATAACTATTTATTTAAATTTATTTCTATCTAAATTTAAACTCAATTTCATATGAATATAAATTTCTACGTACGTCATAATATGTTTAAAAGTGTGATCAAATATTTAGTTGTTAGTGTTGAAACATGTCATGACGTGTTCTTGGCAAATCGGTTATCCTGACAGTTTAATGTTTGAAAAGAGACTTTATAAGGTCTCCAGAGGAGGCGTGATCTTAATATAAAGCACCTTCGACATGTAAATTCGTTTTTAATTGACCGTTTGTAACGTATACCTATATCTTAGGCTGGATCCGAGCCTGACTTATACACATATATTGAATCTTTACTTACAGTTTAAACAGTAGTAAATATGCTGATTGGAAGAAAAATTTAACGAAATTTAAGGAAAAATTGCTTTATTTATGATATCTTTAAAAAATCTGACCATAATTGATCCCAGCAGATAGATAGATATATATATAGATAGATAGATAGATAGATAGATAGATAGATAGATAGATAGATAGATAGATAGATAGATAGATAGATAGATAGATAAATA
>NC_060952.1:76819633-76829769 GCF_022045245.1 Lucilia cuprina
TATAGTCTGGACTATAGAATAGTCTATAGTCTGGACTATAGAATAGTCTATAGTCTGGACTATAGAATAGTCTATAGTCTGGACTATAGAATAGTCAATAGTCTGGACAATAGAAAAGTCTATAGTCTGGACTACAGAATAGTCTATAGTCTGGACTATAGAATAGTCTATAGTCTATAGTCTTTAAAATTAATTTATCAGTATCGAGAAATCATTTTCGGAATTATAATATTTATAACTGAAACCTTACTAGAGACAACCGACTTATGTCGTCATTGCATTTTACTTATTAATCAAAATAACATAACAAATGACATTTCTATTACTAAATAAATAATTCAAATTAATGACAGCTATTGTCAAACAATAATTCAAATTAAAAACACTAGAAAATTATTTCAATTACGTCTATACCTTTAATGTCAACTGTCAAATAAATTTGTCAAAACCTGCCAAAAAAGAAACCCCTAAAAAACCTCAGAAGCGTGTGCAATATTTAGACACGATTCAACAAAGACTCTTCAATGTCATGATCTATTCTTTATTATCTCTATTCTAACCACTCACATGTCTATCGAAAATAAAATATTTTGAATTTTCTAACACATTTTAATAAATTTTCGGTATATTAATAAAATTTATGTTTCTTTAAATAATTTAGCAAAAAAATATATCTCTTTCGACTGTCATATTATCATATTTTGCTAAATATTTGCAAAAACTTAAGTGATACGCTAGAGTCTTTGTATGAAATTTTTATTTCTGTTTATAAGGGTCATAAACCATATGGCAGAGATTTGTAGAATCAGAAATTTAAACTGTTAACGTAAAATTTTTACGATTTTCATTTATTATTAAAGTTAATGCGCGTCTGAATGTTTAGGTTTTAGTGGTCGGGGGTTATAATTAAGACAGAGTTCTTTTCTTAACATTATCTCCATCAACAACAACAAGTATAATAAATCAGAAAAAAATCTCTTGAGATAAGGAAATACCTTTTTCGTTCACGGCTATTGTTCTGAAAGTGGTTGCTTATTACACGTTATTTATAAATTGTAATATTTTAAAATGTCATAAGAGATTCTATAACTTATTTTAAATTACTTGGAGTTTAGCTGGTATTATTAGTGTTTTAGGCATCAACTTAAAGGTGCACTTTTATCCTACACCGCTTTAGTTAGGATTGGTCCTATACCCATCTTAAAGTATACCAATCGGCTCAGAATCATTTACTCGGTCGATTTAGCCTGGCCCCATACACCTGTACCCCCGAATAGGGCTTGTAAACCTTGTAATCAAACTACAGGTTGCAATTTTGGAAATAATTCAATGAAATTTGGCACATGATCTTCTGTGGTACCGTAGACAAAGTCTATTGGAAATGGTTAAGATCGGTACATTATTTCACATATGCCCCTATACAACTGAACCCCCGAATAGAGCTTGTAAACCTTGTAATCAAACTACGGGTGTTCTTACTTGTTTTAATTTTTCGGAAGCTTAACATAATATTTCAAAGATTTGTTGTCTTCAGATTGCTTTCTTTTTGATATTAAATATTCTAGTACCACGCGTCGAAATAATACTTAATTTTTAATGGCAACACCCCAGACATGTGATCTTTGTTTTTAAATTAAAGTCAATAAATATTTAACAAAATATTATACTTACGTTTTAATCTTTTCCATAAGAATGATGATTAAAATAAACCAAGAAATATTTTTTTCTGCAAATATGTATAACAATTTTATCTGTTAAATGTATTAAAAGAAAATCACATGTCAGACACTTTAGGATTAACTGAAAAGAAACATATAAGGAAATGTCGTAAAACTAATATAAACAAGTCTTGGCAGAGAGACAAAAGTACGGAAGTCATAACTTCTTGATTATCATAACCGATTTTCCAATTCAACAAATCATATTTCTATCAAAAATTTATACATATATTTACATTAATCATATGATAAACATTTGTATGTCTAATCCATTCATCTCATGGTGGGTCCGGCCTTTTTTGCAGCGAACTCATCTCGAACAATCGACTTTTTGTCGAAAAAGTAGAAAAAGGTAAAAAATAGTCGAAAATTTTAAAAAAGAGGAAAAAGAGTCAAAAACTTTAAAATAGTCGGAGAAACTCGTAAAAAGTAAAAAAAAAGTCAAAGTCAAATAGTCAAAAAGTCGAAAAGTATAAAAAACTCAGCAAAATCTTTACTTACCCGGTAAGTAGGCAAGTAATATTGGAGAAAGGTGTAAGTAGTTACTTTTTGGATGAATAACTACTTATTTTTGTTCGACGATGACCAAAAATAACTGGTTACAAATCTGCTTACCCGACTTTTCCGGATTTAAAACTGATTTTACAGTTATTTTTTAGATTAGATTGTCTATTCTCTCACTCAATGCCATATTAAAAAGTTATTTTATCTTTATATCTAGATTGGTGTCTACACATATGTAAGTATCAAAATTTCTTGAAAAAAATTCCAAAATCGACTAGGTTTAGAAACACTAACTTATACCTTATTAGATTCTATTTAAAAAAAATAATTTATGTTATTGATAACGACAACTCATTACCAAGTAATGTATGAAATAACTACATTTCTTACGATACTCATTACCAAAATTTGAAAATATTTTACTGTGAAGTAGGAAAAAGTCGGAAAAAATCGAAAAGTAGGAAAATGTCGAAAAGTAGGAAAAAGTCGAAAAAAGTCGAAAAAAGTGGACTATTTGTAAAATACTAAAAGTCGACTTTTAACTAAATGAAAAAAATAGAAAAGTCGAAAAATCGACTTTGCATAAATGCAAAAAGTAGATTTTTCGTTTCAACTATAGAACCCTAGATTCAAACTGCAATAGTTTTCCAGATATACAATTTGTTACATATTTGAGATTATTATTAGTTTGCAAATGATTACTGCGTATTTGTAACGCTAGATGTTAAAAAAGCTTTCAATTCTACCAACTGGCTGAAAATTATACAGTCGTTAAAAATCTAAGACATTCCTCAATATCGTTGATATAAGACTACTTTACATATCAAGTAGTCTACAACAACTCTGATAACGGCTTCCAACAGTATACATATATAGTCACGGGCAGGATCCCGCAGGGTTCGCTACTTGGGCTATTACTATAAAACCTATACACTAATAACTAATCTTAATAACTGGTTGGAAACAAAACACGGTCATGTGGAGTATTATACAATCCAATTCCGCTACTTATATGGATTTGGACCGATCAAATCACCTTTATGTCCAATTTGCAGCTTCGTACAACATGCGGAACTCGTCTTAATCTTCTTCTTACTAGATTCAACACAGAAGAGAGAATCTTCAAACACAGTTAGGAATTGAAATAAGATTCGATATTATTATCCAGCTCGTCTATATACAGGGGATATATAGCAAAGTATATAAAACTTGTTCTTTTAGAACTCAGTAGAAATTGAAATACAATTGTGAAAGCCAAGTGAAATTCTTCGCGATCGTTCTGCTGGGATTAGGAAAATGTTTGGGGTGTTCTAAAGTGTTAAAGCCTCGCACAAAGTCTTTCGATGTTTTCAAGACTCCACCGTTATGTTCACATTAATGTCAAATTTCTTTATGTAAAAATCCAAGGTTCTAGTTCTGATAGTTTCTCAGATATACAAATTATTCTATTTTATTCATATGGGGACTCCAAGACAGCTTTTTTCCAAAATGCTCAGATGAATAATAAAATTCTTCAGACAAAATTTAAAGAATATATTTCTATTAGTTTCCCAGATAAATGGGAGGTACTAAGACCCTCTTTGGAAAACCCGCCCGTTATTTTCTGAATGTTACATAAATGTTAATGTTCTTCATGTAAAATTTAAAGATTCTGGCTCTAACCTCCAGGTAACCCCCTCCCGCTTATTGTTGAATATAATTGTGGGCATTTAAGTGAAATTTTAATGGGGACTTTTCATATGGGCTAGGGTCATATGAGGACCTATTATAATAGATTTCGTGAGGGTCATCAAGTCTAGTATAGAACTTAATTTTTTGAGCTTTTTTCGAGATATGAGTATATTAAACTTAATTTTGAACTTAAAAGCCCTATTCGGCGGGTTCGGTTGTATGGGGCTATGTGAAATAATGAACTGATGTAAACCACTTTCAACAGGCTTCGTTTATGGTATCATAGAAGGTTATGTGTAGTTTGATTACAAGGTTTACATGGACGGACATAGCTAAATTGACTCAGAAAATGATTCTGAGCCGATTGATATACTTTAAGGTGGTATGCGACCAATATTATTGTGCGTTACAAACATCAGCACAAACCCAATTTACCCTCCCCTCTAAAGTGGTGTAGGGTATAATGAAAGGAACAAAAATGGTAACAATGTTAATTCCAACACTTCCGATAGATAGGTGGTCCGACCATTGATCTACATACAAGTTGATGAACGAATAAAGCTGTTAAAATATTTATAAATACATTTAAAACATTTTTTATTTAAATAAAATAAATATTTTTAATATTTAATTTTTCATTTTCAACAGTTAAATAAATATTAAAAAAAATTATTAACATTTTAAAAATGTTAATAACATATAAACAAATAAATATTAAACATACATATTTATTTATATGGTTGTCTACTTAAATATGTTAAATGACGCTTTAATATTAATTTTAATTGAAAAGTTTTAATTTTTTAGTTTGGGACATTGATAAGTTTGCAAATTTGTAAATAATTATTTAAACAAATACAATTTAAACATATTATTGGCGCCAGTTTTATAATAATATTTCAGGGTTAATAAGTAAATTAAATATTTAACAAAAAATTAATAACTGTATTGCATTATTATTGATTCGGTATAAATGTAACTTTGTTAATTTATGTTTTAAACGTTGGAGACTTTTATAAAGTAAATTTAATTATAAATAATAAAATATTTCAGGAAATAAAGTTTCTTTAGGCGACAATTGAAATTTTATGCAAAATTATTAATAATTTTAAAATGACAAAATCATAGAACTTGTTAAAAGGCACTTAAGTACAAAAGAGTTCTTAAACAAATAGTACTGAAAAGTGCAAAATTTTAGTAATAATGTTGTAGGATTTATATTTTTAGTTTTTAATGAATTTTTAAGCAATTTTTTAGCTTTTTTCAAAAAAAGTAGTAGAAAAGTATTTTTTTTTAAAAAATGTAGTAAGAATAAAAAAATTAATAAATAAATATGTAAAAACCTTAAGAAAGAGAGATTTTTAGTTTTTAATGAATTTTTAAGCAATTTTTCAGCTTTTTAAAAAAAGTAGTATAAAAGTACTTTTTTAAAAAAATGTAGTAAAAATAAAAAAAAAAATAAAAAAAAATAATAAATTTTCATGTAAAACCCTTAAGAGAGGTGATTCTTCGACTTTTTTTAAAGTAGTAAAAAAGTACTTTAAATATTTTTGGAAAAAGTAGTAGAAAAACAATTAAAAATAACTTTAAATAAAAGTTCTTTTTTCTCTCTTATTAACAGCCAGTGTTTAGACAATTCTTTGACAGTTTTGAAAAAGGTAGTAGAAAAGTACTTTTTTTTAAAAAAGTAGTAATATTTTGTAATAAATAAAGTATTTTTTTATAATTTTAAAACATTTTTTATTTAATCCACTTTAACGAAAAAAAGTTAAAAATACAAAAAGTAGTAAAAAAAAGTACTTTTTCAAAAAGTAGTTAAAACTGACAAAAACAACATAACTATAATACAGGGATTATTTGATTAGATTTTAATTAATTTTTAAAAAGTTTTTAGCTGTTTAAAAAAAAAAAAGTAGTAAAGAGTAAAAAGTAGTTAAAATTTAAATTAGACGAAATGTACTTTTTTAAAAAGTAGTAAAACTAAATAGTCTCTTATTTAACACACTTTTACGGAAAAAACCTAACAAATTACAAAATGTAGTAAAAAAGTACTTTTTCAAAAAGTAGTTAAAAATGTGAGAAAAACTATATTACTGTGTTATAAAGATTAGATGACTAGATTAAATTTAAATAAATTTTACATTATTTTTATGGCTTTAAAAAAAAGTAGTAAGACTTACCAAATTACAAAATGTAGTAAAAAAGTACTTTTTGAAAAAGTAATGAAAAAGAGGTGAAAAACTATATTACTGTGTTACAAGGATTAATTAATTAAATTTTAAATAAATTTTAATTGCTTTCAAAAAAATAGTAAAAAGTACTTTTTTAAATAGTAGTAAATAAGTATTTTTTTAAAGTAGTAAAAAAGTACTTTTTTAAAAAAATAGTAAAAACATGAAATTTTAATATTTGAATGTTAGAAATAATTTTTAGATAGTTTTTGAATGTTTTGAAAAAGGTAGTAGAAAAGTACTTTTTAAAAAAGTAGTAGTTTTTTTTGTATAAATTGTAAATAAGTTAGAATAAAATCTATTTTTAAATAATTTAAAAAATGTCTAATATTTAACGAAAAAAAATGAACAAATTACAAAAAGTAGTAAAAAGGACCATTTTGAAAAAAGTAGTTAAAAAGTTTTAAAAACTATATTACTATGTTACAAGGATTATATTATAAGAATTGAAATAATTTTTACAACATTTTTAAAATTTAGATTTTAGACGGTTCTTTGAAAGTTTTGAAAAAGCTAGTAGAAAAGTAGTTTTTAAAAAAGTAGTATTTTCTACAAAATTTTAAGCACTTTTTAAAAAGTAAATTTTATTATGAGAATATGAAAAACAATGTTTGGACAATTCTTTGATAGTTTTGAAAAAGCTAAAAAGGTAGTTTTTAAAAAAGTAGTATTTTTTACAAAATTTTTAGCACTTTTTTTAAAAAGTAGTAAAAAGTATTTTTTAAAAAAAGTAGTAAAAACTGTAAATTTTATTATTAGAAAAACAATATTTAGAAAATTCTTTGATAGTTTTGAAAAAGGTAGTAGAAAAGTATTATTTTTTGTCATATTAAAAAAAATTGAAAAAAGTACTTTTTAAAAAAGAAGTAAAAACCAGAAATTTGAATAAAAACAATGTTTATACTTGATTCTTTGTTATTAAAAAAAGTAGTACAAAAGTACTTTTTTAAAAAGTAGTATTTTTTTGTAACAATTAAAAAAAATGTAATAAAAGTCCTTTTTAAATAGACGAAAATGAGAAAAAAAACTTAACAAATTACAAAAGCATGTAGAAAAAAGTACTTTTTCAAAAAGTAGTTAAAAGTGGCTTAAACTATATTACTATGTTATGTTATTAGATTTTAATTAATTTTTCTATTTTTTTGAATTTTAAAAAAAAATAGTAAAAAAGTACTTTTTTTAAAAAAAGTAGTAAAAACTTGAAATTTTAATATTTGTCTGTTAAAAACTATGTATAGACGGTTCTTTGTTAATTTTTGTAAAAGGTAGTAGAAAAGTACTTTTTAAAAAAAGTATTATTTTTAGTAAAAGGAGTGAAAAAGTATTTTTTTTAAGTAATTTTTTAAAAAAAGTAACAAAAATTTGAAACTTTAATGTAAAAATCAATGTTTAGACAATTCTTTGGCATTTGTTAAAAAAAGGTAGTAGAAAAATACTTTTTAAAAAAGTAGTATAAAAATCCTTTTTCACAAAAACCCTGATGAACTAAATTTCCTTATAAACACTTGTTATCTTTGTTAAGCGCAGGATTAGAAGTCATAGCAAATATACATAAACATATATCCTTTGTGCACATCTTTACATCCTTTTTTATTAACAAGTATTTTCCGCACTTTCTTAACAATATGACGTAATTTCTTCGTGTTGACAGGGTGTTTGCCAATACACAAATAAACAAAGAAACATCCCCTTTGTTGTATTTTGAGTTTTCTGTTTACTTTTTTAATTGTGGGGGTCGGGGGACTCCTTAAGTGCAATAAAAAAATTATTATTGTAACCAAAGTAACAGGGCACTCCCAATGAGGCCCAAATATTCATAACATTTAACAGTCAACAATCATTAATCATTTTTATTGGTCAGCATTTAAATTTTGTTTGTAAACAATTTACAAAATAATAATTTTTTTTAAACATATATATCGAGTTGATTTTTAACAAAAAAAAAAAAAATAAAAATAAAATGCATTTAAAAAACCCATAAATCAATTGTTAAGTGTTATTTTTGTTTAAACAATTTCTGTTAATAACTTACCTTTAAAAATTAAAACTTTTTTTATACATTTTGAGATCAAACAACAAAAAGCATTTTGTAAAATTCACACCCATATTGGATATAAGATTTTTGTTTCAAAATTTTATGACAATTCAATTTGTTTTCGGAAAAAAACATCAATTTATAACTTAATTTATTGTATTTTAAATTAAATTTCAATTTAAACGTGTTCATAATTGTTATGATTGTTTTTTTTATTTGTCGTTGTTAATGAACTTAATTAGTAAATTAAACACCTTGTTTTTTGTTGCTAAATAAATTTTTTGAAATTATCTTTAGAAATGAACTTGTTTGTTAAACAATTGTAATTATTTGCCATAAACATTATTTGTTGTTTAATTTTCTTTATTGTTTATTTTAAATTCACCGCAATTTTCCCTTTAACTTTGTTTTAAACACCAACAAATTTATTGAACTGATTGTTTGAAGCAACAAGCTAATAGCCAACACATTTTCCGGAAAACTTGTACACACAAATATTTGTTTGACATTCTTTTCGGTTTTCATGCAACTTCAACATGTTGTAGATGAAATGCCGGTAAAAAAACAATCAACATTGCTGAAAAATTTGTTGATAAACAACATGTTATAAAAAACATTTCTCTCAGAGAAATTTAAGCAACATGTTGCATGATTTCTAGCAACACTAACCCAATAAACAATTTGTAATAAATAACGTTTTTTCTATCGATACGTAAATTACTTATGGAGTTAAGTCTATACATTACTATGAATACTTTATAGTCAAAACTATAGACTATTCGATAGTCAAGACTATAGGCTATTACAGTAGATTATTAGACAATAGATTATTATATAGTTAAAACTAGAGATTACACTATAGTCATGACTATAGATTATTCTATAATCAATACCAGTCTATAGTCCATACTATACTATTCTATGGACCAGACTATAGATTATTCTCTAGTCCAGACTATAGACTATTCTATAGTCCAAAATATAGGCTATTCAATAGTTCAGCCTATAGACTATTTTATAGTCTAGAGTATAGACTATTCTATAGTCCAGACTATAGGCTATTCTATAGTCCAGACTATAGACTATTCTATAGTCCAGACTATAGATTATTTTATAGTCCAGACTATAGACTGTTCTATAGTCCAGACTATAGACTATTCTATATTCCAGACTATAGACTATTCTATATTCTAGACTATAGACTATTCTATAGTCTAGACTATAGACAATTCTATAGTCCAGACTATAGACTATTCTATAGTCCAGACTATAGACTATTCTATAGTCCAGACTATAAACTATTCTATAGTCCAGACTATAGACTATTCTATAGTCCAGACCATATACCGGCGGATAGAGAGGCAGATAAAAAAATCACCACTACACACACACTATTGGCATTTTTTAATTGAAATTGCACTGAAAAAATATTTGGTTATTTTTAATTTTGAAGATTAAATTACATTACCGTAAAATGCAAATATTTATAAACAATGTGTAATCAATGTACTTAAGAATGATAACTTCTTCACATAGAAACAACATTTCTAATTAAAATGTACAAAAAAAGTATGAAACAAGATTAACTTTTTTACTTTCTTTGTTATGCATTTTAGAAAATTATTTAGAGTGTACGTTGTTTTCGTAAATTATGCTCTTGCTTTTGCAAGTTGTTTTTTGTTTTTTCAAGTTGTGTTTGCAATTTCTTTAACAAAGCGACATCAACCTGCTTTGTTAAATGCTGTCAAGCAACTAAATAAAATATTTGTATTTTTGATGCTCTTTTTAGAGGTTCGTATCCGATCGTGTTATGTACATGTAGTTTGCCGAAAATCTTCGTTGTCAGAACAATACTAGCGCCGACGTCTGGTCCAGACTATAGACTATTCTATAGTCCAGACTATAGACTATTCTATAGTCCAGACTATAGACTATTCTATAGTCCAAACTATAGACTATTCTATAGTCCAAACTATA
>NC_060952.1:76829869-76832156 GCF_022045245.1 Lucilia cuprina
ACTAGACTTTAGACTAGACTATAGACTAGACTATAGACTAGACTATAGACTAGACTATAGACTAGACTATAGACTAGACTATAGACTAGACTATAGACTAGACTATATGCTAGACTGTAGACTAGACTATAGACTGGACTATAGACTAAGCAGTATATTGACTAGGCTATATACTGCCTAGTCTACAGTCTAGTCTGTATTCAAGTCTATAATCTAGTCTACAGTCTAGTTCATATTTAAGTCTATAGTCTCGTCTATAGTCTAGTCTATAGTCTAGTATGTAGTCTAGTCTATAGGCTAGGCTAGACTATAGACTACCCTACAGACTAGACTATAGACTAGACTATAGTCCTTATATAAACCATATATAAACTAGTCTATAGTCAAGTCTATAGTTTAGTCTATAGTCTAGTCTGTAATCTAGTCTATTAATTTATAAGCTAGACTATAGACTAGACTACAGACTATACTATATATAGCCTGTACCATAGACTTGAATATAGATTCAGCTACAAAGAATCAATTCGTTTAATTGTTATAATGTTCACTTTTCAAACGCATTCATATGTATGTCTACACCTTTATTTGAATAGTGTCGCAAATAATCGTCTTTTCAGCAACCAACAATTTTCAACAATTTTTCGCCAACTTAACTGTATTGTTGTGTTTATGTAGTTATTTACAGATCGACAATAATTTAAGAGAACATTAAACTTTCGTAATGGTTTTATTGGTGCAATACAAACAAAAAACAATACATACACACACGCTACAAGGACAATTAAAGTGAGTGGTATGGCACGTGTAAAAGAACACAAAACAACGAATCATATTGTGGCACACAATGAACTCTTAAGTAGCAACGATAAAATATAACAACAATAACTAAATAAGTAGCGACAGAAAGGATAACGAAAGAAAAGCAAACAAAAAAACCAATAAATACTTAAATGGAGACAATTTTTTAACAATTGATCACTTACAAAAAGAGTTGAAGTTTAAAGCTTATTATTGAAATGATGAAGACAAAATAAACATGTAAATGTTTAAGTGTAATAGAAAACAAACTGATTTCCTTGTATATATTTATATTTAAGCTCATTAGGGAAGGATTGCAATTATTGAGAATTTAGAAAAAAATATATTTAAAAGAAAGTGTGTCAGAGAAAATAAATATGTTTTATGCAGAGTTAAACTTTTGCGGCAACAAATAACCTTCTAGATAATCGTCCAAAAAAAACATTAGCTGCTATAACATATAGATTTTAATTAAAATTAAAACTATAATCCAATAAGATTTATAATATTAATCCCATCAACAAAACAATATTTATAACATTTAAATCAAATAAATACAATTTATTTATTTGTTTCAAAATAAACTCTACCAACGACCTTCGTATTTTCTGTACATTTTGAGAGTTTCCTTATGTTTATTTTAGCATTTCCCGAATAACAGCATAAATTTCAAATAATATTTTGATTTTTTTTTCAATTTAAATCGAATAAAAACGCCAAAAGCAATAACGATTTCCTTTAAATCTCTTGAGCACAATTCAAACTGTTGTTTTCAATTTAAATTGATTTTTTTCATCTCGCCTTTCTTAATCTTAAAATATATAATCAGAAAAACAAAAAGATTATTTAACAATGTGTTTAAAGTGCCAATGGCCAAAAATAAAATCCAAAGAACAATAATAAAACAAATAAAAATACAATTAAAACAATAAATGCTGACATTGTTTTTGGGAAACCAAATCAATAAATGAGTCGTAGTGGCTATACGTATAAATTGAACTTAACCTGAGGAAATAGACTTTCATGGAAGGTCTTTTTAAGTAAGTTTTACTTGTAAATAAAAATTCAATCAAGAAGCTGCTGAGATGCACACTGGGAATTATTTGTTATCTCTCTTTTTTTTCATAAAAATGTGATTTTGATGTCAAAATATTCAGGAAGCAATCCCGCATCCTTGAATGAATTTTCAAAAGAAAAGAATATTTTAAAAAATTTTTTGTGATTTGTTTAACTAACTAACTAACTAACTAACTAACTAACTAACTAACTAACTAACTAACTTACTAACTTACTAACTTACTAACTTACTAACTTACTAACTAACTAATTAACTAACTAACTATCTATCTATCTATCTATCTATCTATCTATCTATCTATCTATCTATCTATCTATTTACCTATCTACTTATCTATCTATCTATCTATCTATCTATCTATCTATCTATCTATCTATCTATCTATCTATCTATCTATCTATCTATCTATCT
>NC_060952.1:76832256-76861209 GCF_022045245.1 Lucilia cuprina
GTCTATAGTCTAGTCTATAGTCTAGTCTATATTCTAGTCTATAGTCTAGTCTATAGTCTAGTCTATAGTCTAGTCTATAGTCTAATCTATAGTCTAGTCTATAGTCTATTCTATAGTCTAATCTATAATCTAGTCTATAGTCTAGTCTATAGTATAGTCTATAGTCTAGTCTATATTCTAGTCTATAGTCTAGTCTATAGTCTAGTCTATAGTCTAGTCTATAGTCTAGTCTATAGTCTAGTCTATAGTCTAGTCTATAGTCTAGTCTATAGGCTAGTCTATAGTCTAGTCTATAATCTAGTCTATAATCTAGTCTGTAGTCTAGTCTATAGTATAGTCTATAGTCTAGTTTATAGTCTAGTCTATAGTCTGGTCTATATTCTAGTCTATAGTCTAGTCTATAGTCTGGTCTATAGTCTAGACTATAGTTTAGTGTACTGTCGAGTGTATAGTCTCGTCTAAAGTCCATTTTATATAGCCTGTATTGTCGTCCAGTCTGATGTATTGTCTAGTCTTTGAGCAGTTGTTATTTTCTATTTTGTTTTTAATTTGTATAACAGTTTAGTATACTAATTGGTTTGGAATATTTTCATGGTTTCAACAACCACAGCATACAATGCAGCAGTTATCCATCACTTAATTACCTATACATACACTCATGTAGTATACTACATACATATGTATGTACCCAGCAAAAATAAAACGGAGTATGTACTTCCAAAATAATAGCATTTATCACCACTTCAAAAGCAACACTTAGTAATTTTTTTTACCTGCTGTAGAAGTGATGTTTATTGACTTCCAAAGAAGCGAAAAGAATTCATTTATTTTAAATTGAATTCATATTTTTTTGTAATGAAATTTTTTAAATTAAAGGAAGTAAGGACTTTCTTGTGACAATCCTGTGTTAAAATCATCGCTTCTTCAGGTCTTTTTCAGTAGTTCCATGGAATTGTACTTAGTTTTCGCTTCTTTGGAAGTTATTTTCTTGCTGGTATACTCATATATGTAAGTACATATGTATGCTTGGCCTTTGTGTGTATTTTCCAAAAATATTTTTATGAAACATTGACATTTTAATATTGAATTGTACGCTTTTGGCAACCACCTTGTGTTTAGTGTTATTACTGACATTTTCATTTAATTTTTGCAGCAATTATGCAAACAAGTACATACATACGTATATTTTTGACCATTAAATGCAGATTTCGTTAATATCAATTTGTGTAGTGTGTCTAAAAATACATTCTACAACATTACATCTACTCATTAACCAAAATGCAATTTGAAAATTTTAATTATGGTCTAAAAATGTTTGTAACAGCTAATGGAATGTACAAAAATACAAAAATTACTCAAAAACCATTAGAGATTTGAAAAATGTATACATATGTTGTTGATTAATTCTTTATACCCTACATCACTTTAGTGGGTAGGGTATAATTGGGTTTGTTTTGATGTTTGTAACATACAAAATATTCGTCTTATATTATCCTTAAAGTATACCAATCGACTTAGAACCGTTTTCTGAGTCGATTAAGCTATGTCCGTCCGTCCGTCGGTCTGTCTGGCTGTCCATGTAAACCTTGTGCGCAAGCTACAGGTCGCAATTTTCAAGTTAAATGTTGTATTATGTCAACAAAAGTCGAAAAAAAACTTAGTTTTATAGAACTTTTAATCACATTACCAATTTTGTTATGATCGGACCTCATTTGACTATAGCCCCCATACAAACTCGCTTCAAAAAACGACTTGAAAGTCAAAACACACCTTTAAACACTCATAACACTTTTAAATTCTACATAAATAACTTTGAAGTCGACGTGAATTTCTCTACCAACATTTATAAAGATACGTCCACATTTTCCCCTACTCCCCTTTGAGCCCTCTAGTAAAAATTTCATCTTTTGCCAAAAATAAGAAAAAATATTCCAGAATAAAGTTAAAAAACAAATCAAATGCTTTATTTTTTTAATTAATCCCCATTTTTAACATACTGACTGGTGTAGGGTATCATATGTTCGGCTATGCCCGACTATACATGCAAACTTGTTTTCATTTGCATATTTAAGAAGTAATGCGTTGCTAGTTGAATGAACTTTAGTTTTTATTTTTGGTGGAGAAATTTTATATAACTAGTCTGGTCTATAGTATAGTATATAGTCTAGTCAATAATTTAGTTTAGTAAATTCTATAGTAATAGTAAATTCTATAGTCTAGTTATTAGTATAATCTAATCTTTAGTTTAGTCTATAAACTCTAGTCCAAAGTCAAGTCTATAGTGTAGTCTATAGTCTAGTCTATAGTCTAGTCTATAGTCTAGTCTATAGTCTAGTCTATAGTCTAGTCTATAGTCTAGTCTATAGTCTAGTCTATAGTCTAGTCTATAGTCTAGTCTATAGTCTAGTCTATAGTCTAGTCTATAGTCTAGTCTATAGTCTAGTCTATAGTCTAGTCTATAGTCTAGTCTATAGTCTAGTCTATAGTCTAGTCTATAGTCTAGTATATAGTATAGTATATAGTCTAGTATATAGTCTAGTCTATAGTCTAGCGTATAGTCTAGTCTATAGTCTAGTCTATATTCTAGTCTATAGTCTAGTCTATAGTCTTTTTTTACTATAGACTAGACTAGACTATATTCTAGTCTATAATATAGTCCATAGTCTAGTCTATAGTCTAGTCTATAGTCTATTTAATAGCCTAGTCTAGTCTATAATCAAGTCTATAGTCTAGTTTATAGTCTAGTCTATATTCTAGTTTATAGTCTAGTCTATAGTCTAGTCTATAGTCTAGTCAATAGTCTAGTCTATAGTCTAGTCTATAGTCAACAGTCTAATCTATAGTCTAGTCTATAATCTATATTATACTTTATGTTCTAGTCTATAGTGTATTCTATAGTCTATTCTATAGTCTAGTCTATAGTTCAAATTCCCCACCCCCCTAACGCTGAAGATGGATCCCCGCCTGGGCTAGACTACAGACCGTACTAAAGGCTATAGACTACACTAAAACTAGGCTTAAGTCTTGTCTAGATTCTAGTTTATAGTCTTATTCAGTCTATAGTTTAGTTTATCGTCTAGTCCATTCTATAGTCTATTCTATAGACAATTGTATAGTGTAGTCTAATCTATATTCGACTATATAAATCTGGTAAATAGGCTACAGTCTTGTATATGGTCTAGTCTATATACAATAGTCTTGACTTAAGTTAAAACTTAAATATAGTCCAGTCAATGGTGAAGTTTATAGTCTAGTGCATATTGTCTAGTTTATAGTCTTGTTCTTAGTCCAGTCTATATTTATAGTCTAATCTTTTTTGATCTTCACACATTTTTTACTTGTCAAACAATCTTTTACATGTTGTAATTGATGGAACACATTGACCATAAAAATTCGTGTGCGACATAATTCCGTTTCCTTTTTCTTTTACAATCTAAATTTATTTATTGAAAATTTTTATAAACACCGTTACCAAAGGCGATAATAAACTTCAACACATATTCATATTTCAAAAGGACAAAGGAAATTAAAATTCCTTACCAAAAGAAAGTAAAGTTTAAAAGTTAAAAATAAGATTTTAACTTTTGATTTATTAAGTATCAAAAGAATGTTGTCATCTTTGCCTGAAAACACGTGCCAGGAGATTAAGTTGAAATAAAGTGCCATTTTTTTTAAATGTTTATTAATAAAATTTCATTTGTTTAACTGATATTAAGAACAACTTTTTGCAACAACTTTTTCCATATAAAGGAAAGCAAAACAGAACATATAACGGCCTAGAATTATATCTTCTAATCTGTATTATATGAGTTGGTCCGTGCTTACACTAGTTGATATTTATACTCATATTGTATTTTTAAATTGTTATTTTATTTTTTCAAATGTAAAACATATTTAAAATTATTAATTTTTATATATTTGCATATTTACAACTGTTAAAAATATTTCCGAAGACTTCGTTATAAAAAAAACACATAATCCGCAGTTCAAACTCCTCTTCATGTTCTTGTGAAAATAAATATAAATTGTATGAAATTATTTTAAGCAGAAAAACTTAAATAATTAAAACAGAACAAAAGATTACACAATATTAAAGATTACAATAACAAAAAAATAATAAAAATAACAACAGTTAAATCATTCCAAAATAAACGAACTGGCCTTTAAATCATTTACTCAGAGTTTACGAGTCATTTAGTTGTTGTAACTACCAACAAGTATTTACAAACAATCATAATAACATTGTGGTTGGTTGAAGGAACAAATTAGCATTTTTTTTACCCACAGAGTTTATTGCGTTTCAACTTTAATCTTTTGTCGTCGTTTTATTTGTATTTTTTCTGTTCTTTTCACTTGAAGCTTTAATAATAAGTTTGTCCTTGCGTATTTGTTGAGTAAAACATATAAGTTCAAATATATCTTTTTATTTTCAGAAGTTAATCTGAAAATATTTGAAGACAATGTTTTATATTCAAAACTTGTTTAAATTAGTAAATAATTGCAGAAGTATTTTAGTTTATGTATGTATGTATGTATGTATGTATGTATGTATGTATGTATGTATGTATGTATGTATGTATGTATGTATGTATGTATGTATGTATGTATGTATGTATGTATGTATGAATCATCTTCTGGGAGAGTAAAAAGTAAACAACTCACCACTGCCCCTTTGTGTTTCAGGTTGCAATTTTTGTACATGGATATACCGGTTCATGTACAAGCACTTTGCTCAAGTACTCGAGCTATCTAATCTCTTGCAATAATAGTCACGTTGGGGAAAGACAGGTGTCATGAGCAAGCACAATCTAACCCCGACATAATATCGCCTAACCACACTATTATGGCTCTGTTGTTTCGGCAACAGCACCTAGAAGGGACGAAATTGTTAGTCCGAAACACGAAACATATTAATTGACAAGACTTTATTTCAGTAGTCACAGAGACCCACTGTGATAAGATGAGCATACACTCAACCATGTAGGAAAATCGCTAAATAAATCTGAGAGAGGCCAGTGGCCTTGCACAATAATTCCAATCCATCCTTCCACTATATCTTTACATTCCGCCACTCCATCCTTTAAACCCACCAGTTACTCCATTAGAAACTCCAGAAAACTCCACCTTGTATACCCAATCTTTTCATTATTAGCTCAAATCCAACATTTTATTAATCCACAGTCATGCTCTGTAATTCGCCCCGCTCTAGCATCTAGGAACGATAACAGACATGTATCATGAAAATCATATTCAACATGTATCAGTCTTTCAACCAAGCACCCTCTTCCCGCGATTTGGGTTTTAACCTAAACCAACTGACCAGCTAGGACATAGTCCCACGGGCAACTCGTAGTACTAGATTATGTGCTGCTCTGGTTCGATCTCTTTTCAATCTATGCAAGGACTAAGCCATTCAGTAGACTGTCACCATGATGTGACACTCTTCAAGGATTCATGCCCGGAGGAGGGGTCAAAGGTCTGTTTTACTTTAACCTTATCTTTTTTCGGATAACGTCCTTGTAAAACTTTCTGAAGGATTAACCTTACCTGCTGGTAATATTTGTGGAAAATTTCAATTCTCTACGTCTTTCCGTTTGGACACTTCGTGCTTTCTATAGATAGATGGACGGACCCATGTCCTAGATCGCTTCAATATTTAATAAGGTCCCAGAATATATGCACTTTTATAGGTGTATGAATAATAAATACTTCGACGTATAGCAAACGGAATGATAAATTCAATCTGCCTATTTTTTGGATGGTGGCTTTAATAGCCCTTTTAATCCCATACAAGTTTTACGGAAATTATTAACGATATATGTCTCTTGTAAGAGTTCCTTTAAGTCACACGAGCTAGGACAAACTAAAAGATTTATAGAGTTGCGGTCTGAGCAAATACGTATGTATATGTATTAACATTTGTTGACAGATCGATCAAGTGGTTCATTATTCAGTCTTGAGAATAGATACAAAATTTACTGGCAGAACATATTTTGCTATTACCTATAGATCCCTCACAATTTACCTTCCGTTGCAATATCTTCCAAGAAGTTGTAGGAAAACAAACAAAAAACATAAATAGGGGTCAGTTGCTTAATATTATTTCGTCCATATTTGTTGTCGTTTATATTTCCAGAAAATTAATCATAAATAAATAACTTATATCGTCTACTTGTTTGTACTCAATCATATGTTCCAGCCATATATAACAAAAGAAGAAGACAAAATACACACATACATATTAAGTATTTCCACAATTTTACCTTTATCTTTTGTGTCATTCAATATACATGCATATGTATGGGAATAGAAGGGAATAAAACAATCATCATGGGTCACTGTGTCAGGATACTAGCTAAAGGTCTCTATTAATGTACATATGTCATGGTGTGTGTATATTTTGTTACTCTAAGGCATATAAAAGGAAAACATTTCTTATTGAATTCAAAGGATGTGTAGACATACGAATTAAATATATTCATAATATTCTAAGTATGAGTAAACGACTGACTGACATATTGTCAGTTTGACTATTTTTTTGATTAGGTCTCCTCGTCGTATCAAGAATAAAAATGTCTGTTGGCACTAAAGGAGGGCAATCTAAACAGTAGTTTACAAAATTGTCAAGTAAGATTTAACATACAAAATAAAGAAATTTTTGAAATTTAGAAATATATAATTTAATTTTAAGAACTTATCATAGAGCCCTCATATTTTTTATATACATATTAAAAAGTATATGAGTACGTATGTATGAATAAAATAAATATTGTCTGTATATTTTGTACCAGTATTTCCTTGTTTAATTTGCCATTTCTAACTGTTTGTCTGTCTGTCTGTCTGTCTGTCTGTCTATCTATCTGCGTCCATTGGGGTATTTAGCATGCCAACAATATAAAAGACCTTAAAAGTATAAATTACAATAGAGTATTATAGTGGGAGTAGAAAACAGTACATAACATCTAATGGATCTAATGTTATACATTGTATATAAAAATATATACATATACATATTCTTGCTTTTAATATTTCAATATTGTTTTCTTTTTTTTAGAAAATCAACAACACACAACGCTTGCACATTATTTCAATATTTTAATTAATAATTACATAAAAAGTGTCGTTTAAAATGCGTCAGCGCTTTTTTGTAGCATAGTTTATAGTCTAGTTTATAGTTTAGTCTATAGTCTAGTCTATAGTCTAGTCTATAGTCTAGTCTATAGTCTAGTCTATAGTCTAGTCTATAGTCTAGTCTATAGTCTAGTCTATAGTCTAGTCTATAGTCTAGTCTATAGTCTAGTCTATAGTCTAGTCTATAGTCTAGTCTATAGTCTAGTCTATAGTCTAGTCTATAGTCTAATCTATAGTCTAGTCTATAGTCTAGTTTATAGTCTAGTCTATAGTCTAGTCTATGGTCTAGTCTATAGACTAGTCTATAGTCTAGTCTATAGTCTAGTCTATAGTCTAGTCTATAGTCTAGTCTAAAGTCTAGTCTATAGTCTAGTCTATAGTCTAGTCTATTGTCTAGTTTGTAGTAGAGTCTATAGTAGAGTCTATAGTCTAGTCTATAGTCTGGCCTATAGTCTAGTCTTTTTAATACTTTTGTCTTTAGTCTAGTCTATACTTAGACTAATATAATAGTCTATATATAATCTTATATAATCTCAGGTCTAGTTAATAGTCTTTAGAGTATTGTTAGTAGTAATCTCTCTGACTTATCTGAAATACAGAAATAAATTTTATTAAATGCAGCAGTTGTTTTTCAAATATATGTTCAGAATTGAAATGAGTCTCCCACGCTTCAGATCTTTGACAATTTCTGTCTGGCATGCGTAAGTACCAACATGTGTGACAATTCGATAAAACGGATTTATTTTAAAATGGAAACAAACAAGAAAAATATATGTACATTATTGTAAACAGAAAAATGAATAATGGTAAACATATATGTATTTACAAAATATTATGACATATTGTAAAACGTTCCACTTTGAAGAGCTGGAAATACAACCTAAATAAAAAGAAAGAAAATCTTTAACATCTTTTGCCAAATTTGTTAATGATTGACAAAATGTAGAATATTTGTTTAGTATTGTTTCAAATATTTAACATGAAAAAGACATAAAAAAGGAATTTATCTTTTGTATTGTATTTTTAGATTTTGAGAATCTACAAGTGTCTTTAGTTCAAAAAATAAAAACATATATATTTTTTGTTCCGCAGTTCAAAGTTCTCTGAACTTGAAAATTGTTCTTTTTGTTTTACATTTTATCATTAAGGCCAAGTATTATTATCTCTTAGTATGTGCGGGTGTTGTTGTTTTACTTTGAAAATGTTTTATATTGTAATTTTCTATAGTTTATTATTGTCTTTTGAAGATATTTTGGCCTTAATGAAAATTGTAGTTGTTTTTTTGTTTATTCTGTGTAGATGCAAAATTAACTTTGTTTAGGTTTTCATACCCTCCACGAACATCATTGGTGATAGAGTTTGTCGTTCCGTCAAAGAAATATTCAACAAGGTTAATAGTGAAATTCTGAGTCGATTTAGCTATGTCAGTTTCTTTATCTGTCCGAAATTTAATTCATTGAATATATTAGTCATTCATAATTGGTCACAGCTACCGAAAATCATGTAAAAGCATTGATCAATAAAGCTAACGGAATAAAATTAAACTTGTACATAGAAAACATCGGTCTATAATTGGTCAATTTCCCATATAGCGAAAATTTATTGACAATCAATGTTATAGTAATACAATTCTGAATAAATATTTAAATATACAAATTTTTTGGATCGGTCGATAATTGGTCATATATTCCATACAAATTATAATCGGGGAATTTTGCCGATTTTCTTAGCTTAAGTATATTGAAAAAAAAAAAAACAATATGCAATATAAGAATAAAAAGTAAAAGTTACGGCGTAGGGCCTATATTGATCTTCTCGCGAAATTTCTAATTTTTCTACGTTTGAAGTTTATAGAAACATATATCTTGCATCTGTTTAACTGCCCTTCGATTCTATGTGCCTTGGTTGAAACGTTCGAGGACAGCTGTCCTCTGCGAGAATAACAGGGTATCTAGGAAAATATGCAACCTTGGGCAAACTCTTGCCAAACTACTGGATCGGGCACATTCTTCGTGTTTTTAAGAAAGTAATAACCGTTTAAACCATTTTCTGAATGGGACATCATATGGGGGGTTGGTGTGTAATAGAGTCAATTATGGACCGATCCAATAAAAGTTGGTAGAAAGATTTTGGCTCGCTAAAACCTAATTCGGAGCTTTATTCGAATTTTTAGGCTAGAAATGAGTGAAAAGTCATTTTCTGAAGGGGGCCTTATATGGGGTGTAGGTCCAATTATATAATGATCGTCAAAAAATTTGGTAGAAAGATTTTGCTTATATCGCAATTCGAAAACAGTTTTGACCGTTTTAGCTGTTTTTTGGAGGTCCACTTGTATGCGAGCTATCTAAAAACGTGCACCGATATTGCCCACTTTCAATACCAAACAGACCTGATAGAATATTTATTCAAAATATTACTGTCTTGCTCTTTCCGTTTGGTCTATATCGTGATTTCAACAGACAGACGGACGGATCGTCTTAGAATTTAATATGGACCCAGAATATATATACTTTTGTGGGTCCATGACCAATATTTCGATATGTTACGAACGGAATGACAATCTCAATATACCCCCATCTTCATTTGATGGTGGGTATAAATATGTATATCCAAAACTCATGTCCAACCTGAATCTGTAATTGATGAAACAGGCTTTGCTCCCAACAAAGCTGCAGGGCCGAATAACATTTTCTAAGCACTTTTGCAGATGAAATGAGGTGTAGTTGTATTCAATCATGTCATTCCCTTAATAATTTAGATAAAAAACCGGCCAAATTTGGTTTTCACCAGTTCACCCTAGTATTTATTTATCTATGCATTATCTAGCAAATTTACTTTAATATAAACAAACGTCTCATGTTATTTTGCTCGTACTCAGTTTATTATGTACTAATAAAATATATTAAAACTGTTATAAATGGAAGAAGAGAAAATACGTTTTTTTTATTTCTTCTATAAACTTAAGAAAATATGAATTAATAAAACGCAGCATGATAGCTCTGTTAAGTTTGTGGGGAGATTTGCATGGCTACATTTAGAAGTTTTTACATGACATTGCCGTATTAACAGCAAATCTAAATTCTTAGATGTATAACTTTTGGAACTTGCTGATAGTTGAGTATGATTTAGAGGTTTCCAAAGGATTTAAAAACAATAGCTATTAGGTATTTTAGAGTAAATAGCCTACAAAAACAAGATGACTCAAAATATAAGTAAAATATCTCACCACCGCCCTTTCGTGTTTCTTAGGCCCCGCTGACAAGAAAAATTCAAAGGTATCACTTTTATAAGAAACCTTTCATCCATCACCAGCTAAACCAGCACACTTCCCATTTATTAGACACACCCATAACAAACGGGAAGACCCGTATACCCCTACATTTATCCTGTATCATATACATTTAACACCATTTTTAAAGCAGTTTTCTTTCGGTGGGGTAACTGTTGACTTCGGCAACAGCACGAATTTAGTTTACCGAAAGGGTCCTCCAATAACAGGGATAAGTAAGAAATTATAGTCGGACCAGCTTTTTGTCGAGATACGAGTATAATTAATATAATTATGAATTTAAAAGCCCAATTCGGCGGGTTCAGTTGTATGGGAGCTTGGTGAACTAATGGACCGATCTTAACCATTGTCAATAGGCTTCTTTTACCATAGAAGATCATGTGCCAAATTTTATTGAATTATCTTCAAATTGCCACCTGTAGTTTGATTACAAAGTGGACAGACAGACGGACATAACGAAATCATATTTTCTATATGAGTGAGACAAATTGAAAATTCCTCATAATTTGATGGTAGGTATTTGAGATTCAGCATAGCCGAATATAACACTCTTACTTGTTGTTTCAAGGTTTAGTTCAAAATTCGCATTAGTAAACGATAACAAACATTTAATCTTTCAAATAAACAAAACCATTAAAGAGAAAACAAATAACTTAAGTGTTTTAAAAAGATGATGAAATCAAAAATTTACCTAGAACTTTAGCTAAATAGGGGATCAAATGTTAGCTGAAAACACATTTCATTATTTTTTATACCCTACACCACTTTAGTGGGGAGGATATGATTGGATATGCTGATGTTTGTAACGCACAATAATATTGGTTCTTTACCCACCTTAAAGTAAACTAATCGGCTCAGTCGAGTGGATTTTGCTATATCCGTCCGTCCATGTAGACCTTGTAATCAAACTAAAGGTCTCAATTTTGAAGATATTGA
This sequence comes from Lucilia cuprina, assembly GCF_022045245.1. NCBI lineage: Eukaryota > Metazoa > Arthropoda > Insecta > Diptera > Calliphoridae > Lucilia > Lucilia cuprina. The sequence goes on from NC_060952.1 coordinate 76,843,613, forward strand.
AATTTGGTACATGATCTATTGTCCCAGGGACAAAACCCATTGAAAATGGTTAAGATCGGTCCATTATTTCACCTAGCTCCCATACAACTAAACCCCCAAATAGGTCTTGTAAACCTTGTAATCGCAATTTTGGAGATAATTCAATGAAATGATGTTTAATTGTACCGCAGACGAAGTCTAATGAAATGATTAATATAGGTCCATTATTTTACCTAGCCCACATACAACTGAAGCCGCCAAATAGGGCTTTTATGTTCATAATTATGTTTAATATACTCGTATCTCGACTAGAGTTGATGACCCTCATGAAGTGGGCCTCATTTGACCCACTTTGGGCCTCAAAATCCCCTTTCAAAATTTTTATTAAAATTTGACATAATTATACCTGATGCAAGGTACAATTCAACTTAATGTTTTATTATTATTAAAACTACCTAATACCCTGTATGCTTCGCTACCCCAATCGAAGGTTCCATTCCAATTATTTATTGCTCGATATAGATGTGTAAATGTTAATAAGAATATACAATTTTTTTGATGTTTTCTCGAATTAAAACAACAAAATATATTATTTTAATTTTGTTCTTGTTTCGGATACTTAGATATGCCGGCTATAGTTTTATTCATTTCAATCTTGCCTATGTCATGTTAATATATTTATTTCTTAATTTTTAACCAATAACGGCGATACCGCCCATATTTTTCCCAATTTCACCATTTTTTTCAAATGTTAATTAAGGTTTTAATGTAATTTGAGAAAACTTTGATAGTTTCCCAGATATGGGAGGTGCCAATCCGCCCATTTTTTCCCTAAATGTTCAGATGAATATCAAATTTATTAGTGCAAGATTTAAAATATCTAGTTCTATTAGTTTCCCAGATAAACGAATTTTTGTATTTAATTCTTATGGGAAGTGTCGCTCCCCCAATAGGTAGTCCGCCAATTTATTGTCCAAAATTTTTATATGGATGTTAAAGTTCTTCGTGCAAAATTTGGAGATTCTAACTCTTATAGTTTCCAATTTAAACAAATTTTAGTAATTAAATTATATTTGAGGTGCCACGCTCCCTGCTGCTAGTCCGCCCTCTTTTTGTTCTAAATCTCCGGCAATGTTTGAGGACTCTTTTATATTTTCTCAGATATACTCATTTAATATTTTTTAATATGGGGGATTGGAATATGCCACGCCCACTATAGCCATTCCACCCATTTTGTCCACAAATAATCTAAGGGATATCAAAGCTGTCCATACTCTAGCTATTGTAGTTTCTGAGATATGTGTCTTTTAATACTTATTTTGAAATATCAAAGTAAAAAGTGACCTATAACCTCTTCCCGACACTGTGAACGGTTAGGTTAGGTTGATAGGAGGATGTATACTACATCAAATCCGAAGAAATACACCTAGGCCACTATCGGGCTTGGTGTGCGCTCCAACTCATAAAAAAAATGTTCACTGAATGTATTATTTTTCCATGTTTAGAAACTCAGTTTCCTGGACGTAATTCCTAAGAATTTTCCAATCAGTGTTGGTTAAGAATGTTATTTCCGGAATAACATCACTTCCAAGATACTTGGATCTAACTTCGACGAATGCCTGACAGTGGCAAAGAAAGTGCTCCAGATTTTCACTGTTCTTTCCACATGCTCTATGATCTGAATCCACACGTCCAATTTTGTATAAATGTGCACGTAATCCTGTGTGTCCACTCAGAATACGTACCATCATACTAACCTCAGACTTGCTCATTTTGAGGAGATTTCTCGTCTTGTTCTCATCAGGGTCACCCCATAGAATCTTTGTGGTTCTACCTCATCTGTGAATACACTGCGAAAATTTAAAGAAAATCGGTTCAGCCGCTTAGGAGTTTATAAACTTCAAATATACAAACATACACAAACACACATTCAAAAGGTGTAGGGTATTACATGGTCGGCCTGGCCCGACTATAATTTCTTACTTGTTTTAAAATCGAATCACCTGAGCAGAAAAAAATCAATTTAAAATTTTCGACTTTAATAGCTTATTCAATAATTTCCTTTTTTTCATTAATTTCTAAAAGCAACTACTTGTTAGTTAAGTAGTTCCAATATTTAAGGATTTATAGATACAATTTTATTTTTGGTCGTATATAAAATAATACCGCTAGAAATGATGATGCTTGTTGACTGGTAAACTAACTCTGTGGTTTTTTTTTATATCCAACTGTGTAATAAATAATATAATAATTGGCTAATGAATGTTTTTCATTCATATAAAAGTTAATATTAATAATTTTACAAATAAAATGTTATAATTTCTTTACATGACTTAAATAAAGATATTTTTCTTTTAACTTAAATAAAAGAAATTTTCAATTTAAATATTAAATACTATTTAGAATTGTGTTTTACACAAATCTTTATAATTATAGTTTAAGTAAATTTTCTTATTAATTAATTAAGTAAATTTGCAGCAATTTTTACAGCAAAAATTCACTTTTGTAAATATTTACAATTTTGCCTTTCCTTTATAAATTGTGTCAAATAAACAAGTAAACTTTTTGTTTAAAGATTAAAGATTCCATAAATACCTACGACAATTTTGTAAATTGTGTGTAATGAAATTTATTTTCTTTATAAATTTTACACGAAAACAAGGTCATCTTCGACAGCGTCATCAAGAGCCTCAGCAAAAAAAAACCAACAAGATGAGATAGGAACGTACATCTGTATGTATATTTTTACAAACATACATCTGGTATTTCAATCAATTTTTTAAAAAGCTAAAAACTACTAAATTAAAATTATTATGCATTTTTAAACCCACCATCAAAAACGATTTTGTCATTCCACTTGTAACACATTTAAATATGGTCAGTATCGGTCCACATTTTCGGATAGCACCCATACAAGTGGACCTCCCAAAAACAGCTCTAATTGTCATAAAATTTTAAATTAAATTTTCACATAAAATAAATCTTTCTATCATTTTTTTTTGAGGATTGATACATAATTGATCCTACCCTTCAGAAATCTACTTTAATACTCATTTCTGGTCTAAAAATTGAAGTATATGTAACGATGAAATTCGGTATAAGTAAGTTTCTTACAGGCAAAACCTTCCCGCCAATTTTTTTAAGGATCGGACCATAAATGACCCTACCCTCCAAACAAGCTCCCCTACCAACTTTTATTTGGATCGGTCCATAAATGAACCTATCCCCTATATAATGTCCCATTCTTAAAATGATTATAACGGTCACTACTGGATTTAAAATATGAATATAAAGACAACACACATAAAATTTGATGAGGATCGGTATATAACAAGGTCCCTTTCAGAAAATTACCTTAAGAATATTACTGTTTAAAAAAAGTCTAGTCTATATTCTAGCCTATAATCTAGTATATAGTTAGTCTATAGACTACTCTATAGTCGACTTTATAGTCTAGTCTATAATTTAGACTATAGTCTAGTCTGTAGTCTAGCTTATAGTTTAGTCTATAGTCTAGTCTATAGTCTAGTCTATAGTCTAGTCTATAGTGTAGTCTATAGTCTAGTCTATAGTCTAGTCTCCAGTCTAGTCTATAGTCTAGTCTATAGTCTAGTCTATAGTCTAGTCTATAGTCTAGTCTATAGTCTAGTCTATAGTCTAGTCTATAGTCTAGTCTATAGTCTAGTCTATAGTCTAGTCTATAGTCTAGTCTATAGTCTAGTCTATAGTCTAGTCTATAGTCTAGTCTATAGTCTAGTCTATAGTCTAGTCTATAGTCTAGTCTATGGTCTAGTCTATGGTCTAGTCTGTAGTTTAGCCTATAGGCTAGTCTAGTCTGTAGTCTAGTCTGTAGTGTAGTATATAGTCTAGTCTATAGTCTAGTCTATAGTCTACTCTACAGTTTAGTCTATGGTCTAGTCTATAGTCTATAGTCTAGTCTATAGTTTAGTCTGTAGTCTAGTCTATAGTCTAGTCTATAGTCTATTCTATAGTCTAGTCTAGTCTAGTCTATAGTCTAGTCTACAGTCTAGTCTAGTCGATGGTCTAGTCTGTAGTCTAGTCTATAGTCTGGTCTACAGTCTAGTCTGTAGTCTACCTTATAGTCTAGTCTGTAGTCTAGTATATAGTCTAGTCTATAGTCTAGTCTATAATATAGTCTATAGTCTAGTGTATAATCTAGAGTATAGTTTAGTCTATAGTCTAGTCTATAGTATAATCTACAGTCTAGTCTGAAGTCTAGCCTATAGTCTAATTTATAGTGTAGTCTATAGTCTATTCTATAGTCTAGTCTAGTCTATAGTCTAGTCTAGTCTTTAGTCGTGTCTGTAATCTAGTCTATAGTCTAGTCTATAGTCTAGTCTATAGTCTAGTACACAGTCTAGTCTATTGTCCAGTCTACAGTCTAGTCTATAGTCTATTCTAAAGTCTAGTCTATAGTCTAGTCTATAGTCTAGTCTATAGTCTAGTCTATAGTCTAGTCTATAGTCTAGTCTATAGTCTAGTCTATAGTCTAGTCTATAGTCTAGTCTATAGTCTAGTCTATAGTCTAGTCTATAGTCTAGTCTATAGTCTAGTCTATAGTCTAGTATATAATCTAGTCTATAGTCTAGTCTATAGTCTAGTCTATAGTCTAGTCTATAGTCTAGTCTATAGTCTAGTCTATAGTCTAGTCTTTAGTCTATAGTCTAGTCTATAGTCTAGTCTATAGTCTAGTCTATAATATAGTCTATATTCTAGTGTATAATCTAGAGTATAGTTTAGTCTATAGTCTAGTCTATAGTCTAATCTATAGTCTAGTCTATAGTCTAGCTTAAAATGATTATAACGGTCACTACTGGATTTAAAATATGAATATAAAGACAACACACATAAAATTTGATGAGGATCGGTATATAACAAGGTCCCTTTCAGAAAATTACCTTAAGATTATTACTGTTTAAAAAAAGTCTAGTCTATATTCTAGCCTATAATCTAGTATATAGTTAGTCTATAGACTACTCTATAGTCGACTTTATAGTCTAGTCTATAATTTAGACTATAGTCTAGTCTGTAGTCTAGCATATAGTTTAGTCTATAGTCTAGTCTCCAGTCTAGTCTATAGTCTAGTCTATAGTCTAGTCTAGTCTATAGTCTAGTCTATAGTCTAGTCTATAGTCTAGTCTCCAGTCTAGTCTATAGTCTAGTCTATAGTCTAGTCTATAGTCTAGTCTATAGTCTAGTCTATAGTCTAGTCTATGGTCTAGTCTATGGTCTAGTCTGTAGTTTAGCCTATAGGCTAGTCTAGTCTGTAGTCTAGTCTGTAGTGTAGTATATAGTCTAGTCTATAGTCTAGTCTATAGTCTACTCTACAGTTTAGTCTATGGTCTAGTCTATAGTCTATAGTCTAGTCTATAGTTTAGTCTGTAGTCTAGTCTATAGTCTAGTCTATAGTCTATTCTATAGTCTAGTCTAGTCTATAGTCTAGTCTACAGTCTAGTCTAGTCGATGGTCTAGTCTGTAGTCTAGTCTAGTCTGTAGTCTACCTTATAGTCTAGTCTGTAGTCTAGTATATAGTCTAGTCTATAGTCTAGTCTATAATATAGTCTATAGTCTAGTGTATAATCTAGAGTATAGTTTAGTCTATAGTCTATAGTCTAGTCTATAGTATAATCTACAGTCTAGTCTGAAGTCTAGCCTATAGTCTAATTTATAGTGTAGTCTATAGTCTATTCTATAGTCTGGTCTAGTCTATAGTCTAGTCTAGTCTTTAGTCGTGTCTGTAATCTAGTCTATAGTCTAGTACACAGTCTAGTCTATTGTCCAGTCTACAGTCTAGTCTATAGTCTATTCTAAAGTCTAGTCTATAGTCTAGTCTATAGTCTAGTCTATAGTCTAGTCTATAGTCTAGTCTATAGTCTAGTCTATAGTCTAGTCTATAGTCTAGTCTATAGTCTAGTCTATAGTCTAGTCTATAGTCTAGTATATAGTCTAGTATATAGTCTAGTCTATAGTCTAGTCTATAGTCTAGTCTGTAGTTAGCCTATAGGCTAGTCTAGTCTGTAGTCTAGTCTGTAGTGTAGTATATAGTCTAGTCTATAGTCTAGTCTATAGTCTAGTCTACAGTTTAGTCTATGGTCTAGTCTATAGTCTATAGTCTAGTCTATAGTTTAGTCTGTAGTCTAGTCTATAGTCTAGTCTATAGTCTAGTCTATAGTCTAGTCTAGTCTATAGTCTAGTCTACAGTCTAGTCTAGTCGATGGTCTAGTCTGTAGTCTAGTCTAGTCTGTAGTCTACTTTTAGTCTAGTCTGTAGTCTAGTATATAGTCTAGTCTATAGTCTAGTCTATAATATAGTCTATAGTCTAGTTTATAATCTAGAGTATATTTAGTCTATAGTCTAGTCTATAGTATAAATCTACAGTCTAGTCTGAAGTCTAGCCTATAGTCTAATTTATAGTGTAGTCTATAGTCTATTCTATAATCTAGTCTAGTCTATAGTCTAGTCTAGTCTTTAGTCTGTCTGTAATCTAGTCTATAGTCTAGTCTATAGTCTAGTACACAGTCTAGTCTATTGTCCAGTCTACAGTCTAGTCTATAGTCTATTCTAAAGTCTAGTCTATAGTCTAGTCTATAGTCTAGTCTATAGTCTAGTCTATAGTCTAGTCTATAGTCTTGTCTATAGTCTAGTCTATAGTCTAGTATATAGTCTAGTCTATAGTCTAGTCTATAGTCTAGTCTATAGTCTAGTCTAAAGTCTAGTCTATAGTCTAGTCTATAGTCTAGTCTATAGTCTAGTCTATAGTCTAGTCTATAGTCTAGTCTTTAGTCTATAGTCTAGTCTATAGTCTAGTCTATAGTCTAGTCTATAATATAGTCTATATTCTAGTGTATAATCTAGAGTATAGTTTAGTCTATAGTCTAGTCTATAGTCTAATCTATAGTCTAGTCTATAGTCTAGCCTATAGTCTACTCTATAGTCTAGTCTATAGTCTAGTCTACAGTCTAGTCTACAGTCTAATCTAGTCGATAGTCTAGTCTGTAGTCAAGTCTATAGTCTGGTCTACAGTCTAGTCTGTAGTCTACCTTATAGTATAGTCTGTAGTCTAGTATATAGTCTAGTCTTTATTCTTGTCTGTAGTCTAATCGACAGTTAGTTAGTTCTTTCGTTCCTTGCACCTACTCCTTACCTCAGGTGTAGCGTATGATATTGTCGGGCCTGTCAAATTATGAGAATTGTTGAATAAGATGGAGAAAAATAAATAAAAAAATTTATATTAAAATATTAAATAACTAATAAATTTTGTAATCCTGTTGTGATGTTAACTAAGATAAATTGGTTTTCACTGGGGAAATTGGTAAATAAACAGTCAACAAAAAAGTAGTAAAATTGCTTATATGATACGATATAATTTCTTTTACGACAATAATTTCAAATAACATCTGGTTTATTAAATTAAAAGTGACGGTGTGCTTTTCTCTCCTCAATTTAAAGAAATTTTTTTTTATTTATTAATTATCTAATAAACTCAACAATATTTTTTTAATTATACAACAAAGAAAAACAGAATTTCATCATTTAATAACTTTTCTCAAACAAAGTTGAAGGCCAATCCGGTAATTTACATTGTTGACTCGAATTAAGTTGTATGTATTTTATGGCTAAATGCTTCTAACGTCCTTGTTTTATTGACTGATGAGTTAATGTCTCTTTTCGTCCAGATAGCATGTGAGAGACAATATTGATAATGATGACATGATAGCTGCTGGTGATGACGTTGTTGTTGATGGAGTGTTTTCAAACACTTTTGCAGAAATATGAAAAAAATATATATATGAGGAAACTGTGTTCCTCTGCTGCTGCTAGACACCCGTAAATTTATTTTCTGTGTTTTTTTTTTGGCAAACAGTTTGACCCACAATTCAAAACAAATATAGACCTTGACTTTTATTTAAAAGTCGAAAAAAGGAAAACAAAATACATATTATAGAATTAAAGAAAAAAATATAATAATTTGCTTAACAATGTTTTTTAACAAATTCGTGAGGCATTTTTTGGTATTCCGTATATGTTTTGTCAAGTCTTGATATTAAATATTTTGGAACTCGGCCAAATTGTCTGACAAGGGAAGTATGCCAAATTAAAAACAAATAAATATTATTTCCAAAAAAATTAAAAAAAAAAATCACAATTAATAATACTACCAAAATATCTCATCAAAATTGGCAATAAAAATAGAATGTGTTAGACATTAGTTTCATTAGAAGAGATCAGTAGACAGTACTATTAGTAAACAATCGAATTGCAAGAGTAGAAGTTTATTTTTTATCCATCACCTTTGTGAGAAGGGTATATTGTTTATTTATAAGTTTAGTAAGTAAGTCTATAGTCTAGTCTATAGGCTAGTCTAGTCTATTGTCTAGTCTATAGGCTAGTCTAGTCTATTGTCCAGTCTATAATCTAGTCTGCAGTCTAGTCTATAGTCTAGTCTGCAGTCTAGTCTAGTCTATAGTCTAGTCTATAGTCTAGTCTATAGTATAGTCTAGTCTATAGTCTAGTCTATAGTATAGTCTATAGTCTAGTCTATAGTCTAGTCTATAGTCTAGTCTATAGTCTAGTCTATAGTCTAGTCTATAGTCTAGTCTATAGTCTAGTCTATAGTCTAGTCTATAGTCTAGTCTATAGTCTAGTCTATATTCTAGTCTATAGTCTAGTCTATAGTCTAGTCTATAGTCTAGTCTATAGTCTAGTCTATAGTCTAGTCTATAGTCTAGTCTATAGTCTAGTCTATAGTCTAGTCTATAGTCTAGTCTATAGTCTAGTCTATAGTCTAGTCTATAGTCTAGTCTATAGTCTAGTCTATAGTCTAGTCTATAGTCTAGTCTATAGTCTAGTCTATAGTCTAGTCTATAGTCTAGTCTATAGTCTAGTCTATAGTCTAGTCTATAGTCTAGTCTATAGTCTAGTCTATAGTCTAGTCTATAGTCTAGTCTATAGTCTAGTCTATAGTCTAGTCTATAGTCTAGTCTAGTCTATAGTCTAGTCTATAGTCTAGTCTATAGTCTAGTCTATAGTCTAGTCTATAGTCTAGTCTATAGTCTAGTCTATAGTCTAGTCTATAGTCTAGTCTATAGTCTAGTCTATAGTGTAGTCTATAATCTAGTCTATAGTCTAGTATATAATGTAGTCTATAGTAAAGTCTATAGTCTAGTGTATAGTCTAGTCTATAGTCTAGTCTATTGTCTAGTCTGTAGTGTTGCCTATTATCTATGTTATAGTCTAGTCTATAGACTAGTTTATAGTCTAGTCTATAGTCTAGTCTATAGTCTAGTCTATAATGTAGTCTATAGTAAAGTCTACAGTCTAGTGTATAGTCTAGTCTATAGTCTAGTCTATAGTCTAGTCTATTGTCTAGTCTGTAGTGTTGCCTATTATCTATGTTATAGTCTAGTCTATAGACTAGTTTATAGACTACTTAGGTTTAGTCTATAGACTAGTTTATGGTAGGGAGTTTACCATAATGGTCTATATCTACAATTTTATAGTCTAGTCTATAGTCTGATCTATAATTTACTTTGTAGGCTTGACTAAAGTCTCTATTCTGCACTACAGTCTATATTTTGAACTATTGCCTACTCTGTAGTTTTAACGATAGACTTTGTCATAGTCTAGTCTACTTAATAAACTAGTCTGAAGTCTATTTCATAGTTTAGTCTTTAATCCTGTAAATAGTCTGGGTTATTTTAGACTTCTCTATCTAATCGATCTTCGTTGACTTCTCCCACTTACTTATGCACATATTTGGCGTTAAAAGAATTTCGTGTATTTTATTTTAAAACAAAGTGTTGACTTTGTTTAGACATTTTGCCATATGTACAGTAGAATGTGCATACATTTTACATACATACATATGTATGTATGTACATATCAATGTACGTACACCTATTGGCATATTTATACATTTTTTAAATTTATGTCAAGAAAAGAAAAAAACTGGAAATAAATACTTTTTTCAATTAGCAGAGCTAAAATAATGTTCTTTTCTTTTTCGAAATAATGTTTATTTTTATACAATGTTTTATAGATTTTACTTTGTTAGAAGTTTGCAGGTTTTGATTGCAATAATTAAATAACTTATTTTTGTGAACTCAAATGACACCTGTTGTAGGGAGTGATTTTTCTTTAGAGTTCATAAATAAATAAAGGGAAAAAGAAATATAAACGTCTGGTTCCAAATTGACACCAAATGTTTTAACATTATTTGTTTGTACGACAACACTATGCAATAATTCGTTCGACGATATCAAAATTGTAAACACATTCGTTGTCTAAATGTTAACAAAAGTGGTAAGCTCATTATTGACAACAATCCGTTGTTAATTTGATACCAATGGTTTGTATTTTTGTGTACTTAACAAATTTTCTTAAACGTTCATTTGCCATCAGTATAAGAAGGGGTGAAAGGGATAATGAACAAGAGAGTGGTCCGTTTGTGAAGTATTTAAAAGTTCTAAAGGAAATTAGTTTTACTGGGTTTGATCCATAAAACTGGCCGGGTGTTTTTGATATATTTTTTTGTTTTAATTTTTATTACAGGTTAATGGATTCTCTTAAAGCTCCAGCCAATGCCTGGCCATAAAAACTTGTTAATTAGAATTTTAATTAAAATAAATATTAAGTTATAATTTGTTCTTCCTATTAATGAGCTCATAAATTATAAAGTTATTAATAATAAAATATTTTCCAAGATTTATTAATTCAATAAACATCTTTTTTAAAATTTAAAAATAATATTTTCATTTTCATGCTGCATACACTCTATCACTCTTTATCATTTTTTAGTTTTTTGAAACACACAAAATTTTCTATTTTTGTGGAATAATATTAAATTGTTGTTAAGAATAAAAATTAAAAAAAAACATATATTTAGAAACTTTTTTTTTTGCTTATGTTTATTTTGAAAAACAAATCAATTATTTATTTACATTAAAAAATATTAATAGTGTTTTTTAAACAAATTATAAGAGTATTTAAGAAATTTTTGTTTAAAAAAATATACTAAATCATTCATTGTGAGCTAATTTTTTTTATAAAGATTATAAATTTATTTTTAAAAATTTTCATGTTTTTCTCAAAAAAAAAAAAAACGAAAGAAATATGACTTTTTGAATATTTTTTTTGGTTGAATAAATTAGTTTATGTTTTTTTTCATTTAACTGCATTTACTGACGTCAGCCAGTGTATAGTGTTGAGTCTCATTTTCGAGTGTTTTTCTGAAATTTTGTATGTTTTGGTATAAAACTGCAACGTATGTGATATTTTCCTCTTGATTTTTTTAATGATTTCTTGTTTTTTTTTTTGGTTTTCTTTTGTAGCAAATTGTTTTTATATTTAAATAAAAGCATCATATTATACAGTTTTCTTTTCAGTTTTCCAGCATTTATTTGTAAAATAAACAATTAAGTTTGCAACTAGGACACAGTGGGTTATTTTAAGTGCAAACGTTAAAAATTTAATATTTTTTGTTTACAAATAGTGATTTATTATGAATAAATGGATAAGTTGGGAGAAACAAAGTTTTAAAAATTAAAAAAAAAAACTGTTAAGTCATTATTGAATCCTTTTTAAGGCCACTGTAAGTGCAAAAGAGGGTATGGAGTAACAAAAGTAGCCACCCAGCAAACATAAAACGAAGTACTTCCAAAATAATATAATTTATCACCACTTCAAAAGTAGCACTAAGTAAATTTGTTTACCGTCTGTGTAAGTGCCCCCCAGGGCACATGTATCCTTGATTAGTGTCACATCATGGTGTATTGCAATCCGGGGGGAGATAAGTGCTACCAATAGCTGTGGTCTTCCGGGACTATAAATTGGTGTTTACACTTTACTGCCTGGTTTAGTCCTGGCATACATTGGGAAGATGTCGAAACAGAGCACCACATAATCTGGTAATAGAGATCCACGTAGTGGCTGTGGTTAAAACCTATATCGCTGGAAGAGGGTTGCTTGGTTAAAAGACTGATATACGTTGAATATTATTCTCATGATACATTTCTTTTATCGTTCCTAAATGCTAGAGCGGTACGAATTACAGAGCATGACTGTGAATTAATAAAATATTGGATTTGAGCTAATAATGGAAAGATTGGGTATAAGAGGTGGATTTTTCTGAAGTTTCTAATGTTTTTCTAATGTCTACTTGCATTTTATAGAGAGAATGGAGTAAATGATGGATTTGACGGATGGAATGGAAGGATGGATGGATGGACGTGGTGCAAGGTGATACTGCCTTCTCTTTGATTTATTAGGCGATTTTTCTACAGGGTTGAGTGTATGCTCAACTTATCACAGTGGGTCTTTGTGACTAATGAAATAAAGTCTTGTCATTAATATGATCCGTGTTTCGGACTACCAATTAAGTTCCTTCTAGGTGCTGTTGCCGGTTGAGTGTATGCTCAACTTATCACAGTGGGTCTTTGTGACTACAGAAATAAAGTTTTGTCAATTAATACGATCCGTGTTTCGGACTACCAATTACCTACGTCTCTTCTAGGTGCTGTTGCCGAAACAACAGAGACATAGCAGTGTGGTTGGACGACATCATATTGGTGTAGATTGAGCTTGCTCATGACACCTGTCATTCCCCAACGAAACTACTATGGCAAGAGATTAGATAGCTCGAGTACTTGAGCAAAATGCTTGTACCTGGACCGGTATATCGATGTACAAAAATTGCAACCTGAGATGCCAGGTACTCACGTAAGTGTGTAAGTGATGTTAATTGACATTCAAAGAAACGAAAATAATCCAATTTTGTTTCAAATTGAAGGCTTATATTTGTTTGTACTGAAGTTATTTGAATTATTTGCGTGTAATTTATTTATTTATGTTAATATTATTTAAGTCAAATTAGTTGTGTTCTATAATATTTCAATTTCACTTCCTAACAACTTAAAAAAAACATAAAAATTACTTCTTGAAAATGACTTCAGAGGTAGTGAATTTTGAATCAAATAAAAAGGACATCCCTTCTATGTCATGTCTATGTTAACCCTTTCACGTACAAAACTAAACCGCAAAAAAACGCTCTAAATTGAAAAAAGATAAAAAAACTTGGGACACCGTTGTCTCGTATACGTGAAAGAGTTAAAATCATCACTTCTTCTATGGAAGTTTTTTTTATGATGCGCATGTACATGTAAATTAATATGGTAATGCTACCATGTTTCATCTTGGTGTATTGCAATCCCGAGGTAAAGTTCAGTACTTCTAGCCTGCCGGGACTATAATGATGTCACGTAACTCCTCGGACTTTCCTTGAAATGATTTGACATGCGGTCGAATCAGAGAATCGCATATTTGGTCGGTTAAAGTACCTTCGGAATCCGTGGTCGGTCTCCGTGTAAACCAGCCGTTGCTAATAATAAAACCGATCATGTTTATTAGTGACGTATCTGAGAGACAGTCTAGATAATGGAAAAGAGCTTTACCAAGATAAAGTAGTATGTAAGGCTGGGGAGTAACATAAAAGATGTTGTACCGATTACACTTCTTCTTCGTTCAAGCAACTTCTACAATAACTATAATTTGTGTAGCCCATAAGTTCCGAATTATACCCAATCATATAGTGCCCAGTAATTATATTAGTTGGAAGCCTAATCGAGTTCTTACGAAGTGACATGAAAGTCCAGGTATCTATCTCAAGCCCATTCATCTATCAATTTTGATAGGGTCGTTAGGGAAGTGTGAATATTCTTTTGCGCAAGGGTGAAGTCCAGGGACGATATTTCCCCAGATACCCTCATGTTCTAGAACCCGTATCAAAAAAGAGTGACAGTGTGTTGACAATGATTTGGTGTTTAATGCAAATTATACAGGATAAATGCAGGGGTATACGGATCTTACCAGCTCGTCTACCTATAATGAATGTGTCAGATGTTGTTATTTGTTTAGCAGAACTATATTTCTGAGAGGCGCTTCGCTGTTGTCCTCTTTTGGACCGATCTTCATTAAACGAGTTTAATTTGAATATATTGGTATCTTTAAAGTTTGGCGGTTTAATTCGTATCTCGGTATTTTACTTCTATGGGGGCCAGGTGAAAGATTCTGAAAACTTAAAAGTTTTCATACAAAATATAAAAATGGGGAAAAGGGACAGGCAGACATGGCTAAATTGATCGCTGTCTATAAGGATCCAGAATATACATATATACTTTATAAGGTCGGTATGTGCCGAACGTGTAAATGTTCTTCTAACGAAGGTGAAGGGTATCAAAAGAGAAACAATTTGTTACTACATTTCTATGCGTATGATTAAGAGGGTGTAATTAATATTAAACATACGTACGTTGTTCTAAAACAGTATGAATAATAATAAATTATATTCTATTAATAATAATCATACGTCACATATGACAACAGTTGGTATGTTGGAAACTTTGGAACTTTGTTAGTTTCATAAGATTCTATTTCTAAATTTAGCTACTTAATTGGAAATAAGTAATTGTTAAGAGTATTTTAATAAAATTATCTTGCAAATAGTTTAACTGGATTATCAATTATATGGAAATTAATTATTAGCTACTTCTGATACTAAATTGTTTAAGAATTATTGAAACTTTTTTTTATTAAATTTTACTACATATGTGTATATATTTATTTGTATTCATGTATATAAAAATATATATAAGATCCACACGTAGATCCACTAAAAAGAAATTTTTGGAATTTTGAATTAAGGAAGTGAAATGAAATATAACAAAACATTTATATTTATCGTTGTTTAATTAAAAAAAATATAAAAAAAAATTTATAGAAAAAGTTTTCTTACATAAAAGCTTTTTAAAAAGTTTTCTTAATGAAAAGCTTTCTTTTTAAAATAATCTTTCTATAAAAGTTTCATTTGAAAACGTTTTTTTTAAAGACAAATTTCTTAGAAAGTTTTCTTTATGACAAGTTTTTTAGAAAATTTTCTTTAGCATTTTTTCAGAAATTTATATTTTTAAAATATTTGAAAATAATTCATGTGAAAAAATATATCTTGAAAGTTTTCTTTCACAAAAGTGTTCTATGAATAAATTTCTTTAGAAAGTTTTTATAGAAATTTGTTTAAAGAAGATTTCTTTTAAAATAATATTTAAGAAAGGATTTTTTAAACAAAGTTTAAGGGAGATTAAGATATTCTTAGAATGCATTCGTAACAAAAACATTAATTAAGAGCTTCTTTTAAAAGCTTCTTAAAAAAGTTTCTTTACAAAGTTTCAGAATGAAGAATGCTTTCTTAAAGAAAAGATTTTTAATAAGTTTTTTTTAGATATTTTTTTAGAAAGCTTTCATTTAGAAATTATATCTCAGAAAAGCTTTTTAAAATGTTCCTAGTTAGTTAGTTAGTTTGAAAGGAGGATGTATACACATCAAATCCGAAGAAATACACCTAGGCCTCTATCGGGCCTGTTGTTCCTAACAAATATAATATTTATAAAATTTTTACTTGAAAAAGTTTCTTTTAAAAGTTTTCCTTTAGAAAATTTTTTTCTTTAAAAAAAGTTTTTTTTTAGATTTTTTCTTTTAAAAAAGATTTTTGGAAGCTTTATTTTAGAAAAAAAAATTTTATAAGGTAATATTTCAGACCAAATGTTTCATTTCATAGTATTCTTTTGAAAAGCTTCTTCAAAAGTTTCTTTAAAAAGTTTTCATATAAAAAAGTTTCTTTGCAAAATTATCTTAGAGCCAAAGTAAAAAAATGCTTTTTTAGAGAAAGGTTGCTTTATAAGTTTTTTTTAATATTTTTTAGAAAGCTTTCTTTTAGAAAAGTTTTTTTTATAAAATTATATTTCAGAAAAGCTTTATTAATATAAAAAAATGTTCTTAATGGAAAAAATTTTTCGAAGACGTTTTTTTTAGAATTTTTTCTTATAGGAAATATTTTTAGAAAGCTTTCTTTAAGAAATTTTTTTTATAAAATTATTTTTAAGAAAAGCTTTTTTATTTTTGGAAAATGCTTTTAAAGAAACGGTTCTTTATGTTTTGTTCTCAAAGAAAATATAATTAAATTTTTTGGAAAGCTTTCTTTTAGAATAGTTTTTTTTTAGGAAACGATTCTTTACAAAGTTTTCTATTGAAAAGCTTTTTTCAAAAGTTATTAAAGAAAGTTTACCTTTAAAAAGTTTCTTTATAGAGAAAAAGTTTTCTCAAAGCAAAGTTTAAAAAAAATATATATCTTTTAATATTTTCTTAAGAAAAGCATTCTTTGGAAACAATTTTCTTTAAGAATATATTTTTTTATTTTTTTTTTTAGTAAAGTTTTTTAGAAAGCTTTTTTAGAGATGTTGTTAATTAAGATTTTTGATAAAAAGTACCTTTTAAAAGTTTCTTAAGATAGTTTACCTTAAAAAAGTTTCTTGACAAAATTTTCTTATAGAGAGGAAAGCTTTTCTTATAAAGTTTTCTTTTACACAATTTTTGTATTAAAATTCCTTATGGAACTTTTTAATTTATTTTTATACTTCTTCAAAATTCGAGTACTAAAAGCATTCCTGTGTTAATTTTTTTAGAATGTAAACTAGACAGGGTCGAACAAAACATTTATGTTATATTTTTAAATTTGAATTTTCTATAACCTTACACTACAATAAACATTTAATATTATTCTATTTTTAGTTTAAGGGTTATTACAATAAATAGTATAAATAGTTCAGTTTTCACTTTTCCCTTTTAGTTTTGTTAAGTGATAATTATTGTTCACACAACACTTAACCTGAAATGCCACTGAAAGTGAAATACAGAATTTTTTATTTACAATACCAACTACAACCATAGAAATATAATTAAGTACAAAACTATTTTAAATAGGAAAAACCAAAGAGTTTTAAGCAAAAAAAAAAAAAACAAGAAACAATTACAAACATAAACTTCCTTATTTGCTGCTGCACCTCGTTTTTTATATTTGCTCACCATCGTTTATATTGCTTTTACCATTAAAGTGACTAGAATAACGAAGAAAAAGAAAGATAAAAATTCTGTTCAGCATTTTATTCTTGGCCAAGTTGAAATAATGTTTTAAGTTTTTGTTGGAAATTCTTGACATAATTCATGACACTACCGATGGGTAATAACGTATGACCAGAGTATATTTAGCTGCATTTTTTTCAGTTTTTCTTGCTTTTTTGTTCCTCCGTTGAATTATTAGACTCCAGCGTATAGTTTTGTATTTATTCGAAGACATTTTATACAGTAGTTTTGTTCTTTTTTTGTGGGTTTTAAATGTTTATTTTTGTACTAAAAATATATACAATTTGCGTTTGAATACCACGAACCTGGATGTAATGTCTGTTTTTGTTTTATAGCTCAGTTTTTCTTCACTTTTTACCAGCAGTTAAACTATTTTCGTAGTTAATGTCAATGGGTAGGAGAAAAAGTAATTTTACTTAAAGAAAAATGTGAATAAAAATCGCACAAAATATAGACTATAGTCTAGTCTATAGTCTAGTCTATAGTCTAGTCTATAGTCTAGTCTATAGTCTAGTCTATAGTCTAGTTTATAGTCTAGTCTACAGTCTAGTCTAGGCTATAGTCTAGTCTAGACTATAGTCTTATCTATAGTCTAGTCTAGACTATAGTCTGATCTATAGTCTATAGTG
>NC_060952.1:76861309-76864377 GCF_022045245.1 Lucilia cuprina
ACTATAGACTAGACTATAGACTAGACTATAGACTAGACTATAGACTATACTATAGACTAGACTATAGACTAGACTATACTATAGACTAGACTATAGACTAGACTATAGACTAGACTAGACTGCAGACTAGACTATAGACTAGACTGCAGACTAGATTATAGACTGGACAATAGACTAGACTAGCCTATAGACTAGACAATAGACTAGACTAGCCTATAGACTAGACTATAGACTTACTTACTAAACTTATAAATAAACAATATACCCTTCTCACAAAGGTGATGGATAAAAAATAAACTTCTACTCTTGCAATTCGATTGTTTACTAATAGTACTGTCTACTGATCTCTTCTAATGAAACTAATGTCTAACACATTCTATTTTTATTGCCAATTTTGATGAGATATTTTGGTAGTATTATTAATTGTGATTTTTTTTTTTAATTTTTTTGGAAATAATATTTATTTGTTTTTAATTTTGGCATACTTCCCTTGTCAGACAATTTGGCCGAGTTCCAAAATATTTAATATCAAGACTTGACAAAACATATACGGAATACCAAAAAATGCCTCACGAATTTGTTAAAAAACATTGTTAAGCAAATTATTATATTTTTTTCTTTAATTCTATAATATGTATTTTGTTTTCCTTTTTTCGACTTTTAAATAAAAGTCAAGGTCTATATTTGTTTTGAATTGTGGGTCAAACTGTTTGCCAAAAAAAAACACAGAAAATAAATTTACGGGTGTCTAGCAGCAGCAGAGGAACACAGTTTCCTCATATATATATTTTTTTCATATTTCTGCAAAAGTGTTTGAAAACACTCCATCAACAACAACGTCATCACCAGCAGCTATCATGTCATCATTATCAATATTGTCTCTCACTGCTATCTGGACGAAAAGAGACATTAACTCATCAGTCAATAAAACAAGGACGTTAGAAGCATTTAGCCATAAAATACATACAACTTAATTCGAGTCAACAATGTAAATTACCGGATTGGCCTTCAACTTTGTTTGAGAAAAGTTATTAAATGATGAAATTCTGTTTTTCTTTGTTGTATAATTAAAAAAATATTGTTGAGTTTATTAGATAATTAATAAATTAAAACAAATTTCTTTAAATTGAGGAGAAAAGCACACCGTCACTTTTAATTTAATAAACCAGATGTTATTTGAAATTATTGTCGTAAAAGAAATTATATCGTATCATATAAGCAATTTTACTACTTTTTTGTTGACTGTTTATTTACCAATTTCCCAGTGAAAACAATTTTATCTTAGTTAACATCACAACAGGATTACAAAATTTATTAGTTATTTAATATTTTAATATAAATTTTTTTATTTATTTTTCTCCATCTTATTCAACAATTCTCATAATTTGACAGGCCCGACAATATCATACGCTACACCTGAGGTAAGGAGTAGGTGCAAGGAACGAAAGAACTAACTAACTGTCGATTAGACTACAGACAAGAATAAAGACTAGACTATATACTAGACTACAGACTATACTATAAGGTAGACTACAGACTAGACTGTAGACCAGACTATAGACTTGACTACAGACTAGACTATCGACTAGATTAGACTGTAGACTAGACTGTAGACTAGACTATAGACTAGACTATAGAGTAGACTATAGGCTAGACTATAGACTAGACTATAGATTAGACTATAGACTAGACTATAGACTAAACTATACTCTAGATTATACACTAGAATATAGACTATATTATAGACTAGACTATAGACTAGACTATAGACTAGACTATAGACTAAAGACTAGACTATAGACTAGACTATAGACTAGACTATAGACTAGACTATAGACTAGACTATAGACTAGACTTTAGACTAGACTATAGACTAGACTATAGACTAGACTATAGACTAGACTATATACTAGACTATAGACTAGACTATAGACAAGACTATAGACTAGACTATAGACTAGACTATAGACTAGACTATAGACTAGACTATAGACTAGACTTTAGAATAGACTATAGACTAGACTGTAGACTGGACAATAGACTAGACTGTGTACTAGACTATAGACTAGACTATAGACTAGATTACAGACACGACTAAAGACTAGACTAGACTATAGACTAGACTAGATTATAGAATAGACTATAGACTACACTATAAATTAGACTATAGGCTAGACTTCAGACTAGACTGTAGATTATACTATAGACTAGACTATAGACTAAACTATACTCTAGATTATAAACTAGACTATAGACTATATTATAGACTAGACTATAGACTAGACTATATACTAGACTACAGACTAGACTATAAAGTAGACTACAGACTAGACTAGACTACAGACTAGACCATCGACTAGACTAGACTGTAGACTAGACTATAGACTAGACTAGACTATAGAATAGACTATAGACTAGACTATAGACTAGACTACAGACTAAACTATAGACTAGACTATAGACTATAGACTAGACCATAGACTAAACTGTAGAGTAGACTATAGACTAGACTATAGACTAGACTATATACTACACTACAGACTAGACTACAGACTAGACTAGCCTATAGGCTAAACTACAGACTAGACTATAGACTAGACTATAGACTAGACTATATACTAGACTATATACTAGACTATAGACTAGACTATAGACTAGACTATAGACTAGACTATAGACTAGACTATAGACTAGACTATAGACTAGACTATAGACTAGACTATAGACTAGACTATAGACTAGACTATAGACTAGACTTTAGAATAGACTATAGACTAGACTGTAGACTGGACAATAGACTAGACTGTGTACTAGACTATAGACTAGATTACAGACACGACTAAAGACTAGACTAGACTATAGACTAGACCAGACTATAGAATAGACTATAGACTACACTATAAATTAGACTATAGGCTAGACTTCAGACTAGACTGTAGATTATACTATAGACTAGACTATAGACTATAGACTAAACTATACTCTAGATTATACACTAGACTATAGACTATATTATAGACTAGACTATAGACTAGACTATATACTAGACTACAGACTAGACTATAAGG
>NC_060952.1:76864477-76896977 GCF_022045245.1 Lucilia cuprina
TCTAGTCTATAGTCTAGTCTATAGTCTAGTCTATAGTCTATTCTATAGTCTAGTCTATAGTCTAGTCTATAGTCTAGTCTATAGTCTAGTCTATAGTCTAGACTATAGACTAGACTATCTATGGTCTAGTCTCTAGTCTAGGGCATAGTCTAGTTTATAGTATAGTCTAAAGTCTAGTCAATAGTCTATCCTATAGTATAGACTATAGTCTAGTCTGTAGTCTATTCTATAGTCTTCTATATTATTCTCTACAGTCTAGACTATAGCATTCTCTATAGTCTAGATTATATGGTCTAAACTGTAGTCTAGACTAGTCTATAGTATTATTATATAGTCTAGTCTATCGTCTAGTATATTGTCTAGTATTGAGAAGCTAATTAGATTTTATTATATTTTTTCAGACAAAGAGAAACTAACATTTTCATAAAATAAGTTCCAAAACAGAAAAAAGTTACCACAACTGAATACAAATATTTTAGTAATTGCTATAAATGTTTAATAATGAGACTTTATTTAAAGAAAAAATGAACACTAATCAAATGCATACAAGCACAACAAAAGAATTAAATGCATATGACGTAGATAATCATTTGGATATACAAATTGTATCCATAGGGGTTGTATATGGATACATGAATGCTGCTGATACGTTTGCTCAACAACACACAAGAAACAGACGCCACATAAGTAAATAGCAAAAAACAATATCCAAATACAACAATTGCAACAATAAAATTTGTTTTACCAATGTATAAGAAAAAACTATTTACAAAGAAAGAATACAAAACACAGTGTTGCGATGCAACCAATAATCAAGTCAAGGAATACAACAAAGCATCTTACAACAACCAACGAATGGAACGACTACAATTGAGGGATTTTGAAGCTTTTATAGATATCTCCATAATTTTAAAAACTAAACTAAATAAAACGTTTGGTAATATGAATTTGTTCCATCCATTGAAATGCTAATTCTAAATTCGAATAAAGTTAACAAATCCATAGTTTAAACAAATTTTGCGTATTTTTTTCATCGTTTTTGTAAGCTCTCCAATCTTTGGTATCAGATCGTCAAAATATGTTAATTAAATAATTTTATGTGCAAGAACAAGTTTTTATTATTTATAAAAAACCTACAAAAGTACAGATTGCTTATTTTGCTTCTTAAATAACACAAAACAACTGAAGAAGAGATGAACTATTTTTAGCAATTTTTCATTTTAAAGAGTTACAGAAAGTACAAGTTTTTGTATTAAATAATATGAAAAAATTATTTCGTGGGTTGAGTAAAGAGTTATTTCGCATAATTATAAAAACCAAAACTAAAATGTTTAAATTGTACTTTATTTTTTAGAGTTTAATGCACTAGACTATAAAGTAGACTATAGACAAGAAAATGGACTAGACTTTAGAATGTACAATGGACTTGATTATAGACTAGACTGTAAACTAGACTATATACTAGATTATACTAAAGACCAGACTATAGATTAGACTATATACTAGACTATAGAATAGATTACATATTAGACTATAGACTAGAGTATAGACCTAATTATAGACTAGACAAGACTATAGACTAGACTATAAACTGGACTATAGACTAGACTAGACTACACTATAGACTATAGATTAGACTATAGTCTAGACTAGACTAGACTAGACTATAGACTAGACTTTAAACTAGACTATAGACTAGACTTTAAACTAGACTATAGACTAGACTATAGATTAGACTATAGTCTAGACTATAGACTAGATTATAAGCTAGACTATAGACTAGACAATAGACCAGACTATAGACTAGACTATAGACTAGACTATAGACTAGGCTATAGACTAGACTATAGACTAGACTATATCCTAGACTATATTCTATGTTGTGCGAGACTAGACTATAGACTAGACTATAGACTAGACTAAAGACTAGACTATAGACTAGACTATAGACTAGACTATAGACTAGACTATAGACTAGACCATAGACTAGACTATAGACTAGACTATAGACTAGACTATAGACTAGACTATAGACTAGACTATAGACTAGACTATAGACTAGACTATAGACTAGACTATAGACTAGACTATAGACTAGACGATAGACTAGACTATAGACTAGGTTATAGACTAGACTATAGACTAGACTATAGACTAGACTATAAACTAGACTATAGACTAAACTATAGACTAAAGACTACGCAATAGAAAAGTATATGATGAATATCTGGTTATACTACTGTGTTGTACTTATCACTATCACAGTACTTAATAAATATGTAAAATTTGATGCGTGCTGCATTACTGTATTATTATTCGAAGGATTTTCATCAAAATGAATGCTATAAAATACGAAAATAGTTTTTCACAATTACTTTAATAGTAGAAGTTGCATTAAAAGTTCTTAAATAGTTTACAAATAGAAAATAAACCAATGCCAGTTTGCCTTAAAGTATGCAGCACATTTGCATTTTCATCAAGAATCAATAGGCAGGCATGAGAAAGTTCATCATGTTGCATGTTGGAGAAAGTTCAATAACCTTAAACTAGAAAATACCATTGACCTAAGTTGTTCTAAATACATACAAGCAAATACTCTTTAATGCAAACATTTTCAAAACAACAGACAGACGTAACGATAAAAAGGACATTAACGACGTAAATTAGACGTCAGAAAAAACCTTTTGAAAAATAATTGAGAAAAATGCTATAATTTCATTTATGAGCAAAACAACTGCAAAGTTAAAACTTCGAAATGGGAGCAGCAATATAAAAAGGAAGTTAAAGAATTTGAACAGAAATAACTAAAGGAAGTACAAACATAAGGAAGCGTTCTTACCCCCTTGAGAAAATGAACATGATGATGTTTTTCAGTGATGGTTTTTATGTGTTTGTCATGCAGCCATGTAGTCATGTGTTTTCTGTATGCAATTCATGTTTTTACTCGTTTATAACTTGTGGTTTTCGTATGCAGTTGGCATGTCATTGCATAAAGTTTGTAACCTACTTTTTCGCTTTTCTTCTACTGCAACACGTAAGACAGTGGGATGGTTGATTTGATGACAAGTTTATACCTTATAAAGATTTTCAAAATTATTGGTATGTATTTCAACAGTTAACTAAAGTATTTTGAAATATATTTTTAATATTATTTTCCTATAAATAAGCCCACTGTGCTTTATTTCACTTATACACATTGTTTGCTTGAAGTTTTAAGTACGATTTTGAATTTGAATTTACAGAATTAAGTTGATGTTTCTAAAACTATGGCAATTGCAGAAACAACACGAGTATCTAAAAATAGAAATTTATTGTATATATATATACATATACACAAATATTTATTTGTAGTTAAAAATAAATTTTCCAGGGTTATCAACTATTCTTCGAATGGTAAAGGTGTGTTTGTGTGTGTTATTTTGTAATGAAACGAATAATTTTTCTCATTGCAAGGTTTTGGGTTATATTGCATTTATAATACCATTTCAAACCGATATTTGTTCTGAATTATGAATATTGACAATTCTTAGTTATATCAGACGCACTTAGGTTTGGTTAGTTTAAGTTAACATCAGATCTGATAAAACAAATAGACAGACAAACATACTAAGTATCTAATAGGGACCTGGAATTTGTATACTTATGTGGGTTTTAATCCAATATTTTACTGTGTTACAAGCGAATTGAAAACAATAAATAAACATTAGAATGTATCTCCCATCATATATAATAGTGTCTAAAAATAGAAGCACAAGAAAAAGGACATTAAGGAAAAATAAAGTTTTTGCATGTAAAACTGAATTGATCTAAAAATTTTCTTTATAACTCGGTTATTGTGAAGATCTTTTATGTTCAAAGAAATGTTTAGATGCAACGTTTTTGTAAGTATCGATGAAGAAGGTAATTAAAGCATAAACCACTACAGTTGGAAGGGTATTTTTCGTTTGTACTGATGTTTGTAATGGATTTAAATATTAGTACTATTGATTCAGAATAACTTTTTGAATCGAATGAAATGAAATGGGTAAAATCAGGTAAAATTTCAGATATACTTAAGCCATATATTGTTGAAAAAATTGTGGACATTTAAGTATAATTTTGAAGGGGTCTTTTTATAGAGTCTAGGGTCTAATGAGGCCTTATAATTATTATGTTCATGAGGGTCATCACGGTTAGTATGGAACTTGGTTTTGCAGCTTTATGTCGAGTTACGAGTATATAAAACATAATTATGAACTTAAAAGCCCTATTCGGCAGGTTCAGTTGTATGGGTGCTAGGTGAACTAACGCACCAATGTTATCCTTTTTAAAGTTGGACCGACAGCCGGACGGACAAACGAACGGACAGACGGACAGACGGATAAAACTAAACCGACTCAGAAATTGATTCTGAGCGGATTGGTATACATTAAGGCCGATTGGTATAATTATTAACACTAATATGAAACTTAGCACATTAAACTCTGAAGTAATGTGGGGTATCATATGGTCGGCCATATGATAGATAGATAGATAGATAGATAGATAGATAGATAGATAGATAGATAGATAGATAGATAGATAGATAGATAGATAGATAGATAGATAAATAGATAGATAGATAGATAGATAGATAGATACATAGATAGATACATAGATAGATACATAGATAGATAGATAGATAGATAGATAGATAGATAGATAGATAGATAGATAGATAGATAGATAGATAGATAGATAGATAGATAGATAGATAGATAGATAGATAGATAGATAGATAGATAGATAGATAGATAGAGAGATAGAGAGATAGTGAGATAGTGAGATAGAGAGATAGAGAGATAGAGAGATAGAGAGATAGAGAGATAGATAGATAGATAGATAGATAGATAGATAGATAGATAGATAGATAGATAGATAGATAGATAGATAGATTATAGATATCTAGTTAGTTAGTTACTTAAGTTAGTTAATAAGTTACTTAAGTTAGTTAATAGGTTAGTTAGTTAATTAGTTAGTTAGTTAATTAGTTAGTTAGTTAGTTAGTTAGTTAGTTAGTTAGATAGATAGATAGATAGATAGATAGATAGATAGATAGATAGTTATTTAGTTAGTTAGTTAGTTAGTTAGTTAGTTAGATAGATAGATAGATAGATAGATAGATAGATAGATAGATAGATAGATAGATAGATAGATAGATAGATAGATAGATAGATAGTTATTTAGTTGGTTAGTTAGTTAGTTAGTTAGTTAGTTAGTTAGTTAGTTAGTTAGTTAGTTAGTTAGTAAGTTAGTTAGTTAGTTAGTTAGTTAGTTAGTTAGTTAGTTAGTTAGTTAGTTAGATAGTTAGTTAGTTAGTTAGTTAATAGCGGAAAATTTGGAATAACTTTTAATATTTTAGATTATAAAGTGATCATATACTTAACAACCAACCCACCTAAAACAACATTTTAATTTTTATCTATTATTCATTAAAATTTTTAATAAATTAAAATCTCCTCTTGTAATTATGTAGGTTTCTAGAGTATATTTTCCGGTTCTCTCAAAGAGATATTTTCCAAATTTGAATAATGAATTATCTAAAAAAAAACATATAATCTTTAAGAAATTTTAAATAACACGAACATTTAAAAACTTGAATAAAAAACGTTTGAATTTAATTAATTTCTTTTGTTTAAAACAAACCCACCAAAATGTTAATTAATTCAATTTTCCAGTATTTAAACATAATTTGGAAAATTAAATCATAGAATACATAATTCAATAAATGCATTTTTAGTTTGTTTTTTTAATTGTTCCCATCACAGCCATGGTAAAAAGGTATCAAGAATGCAGCAGTATTTGAATATTTATTAAAAAATTCTAAACACCTAAATTAATTTGAAATGTTTATATGTATAAAATTAAGAATTTATTAAATGCATATACATATATTAAAATTTTGTTTTATCATCTTCAGACTTTAAAATATTTCTAATTAAAGAAATTATTAACAAATACTGTCAGACATATTAGATAAATAATTTAATAAACGAATTGCTTGTTCTTCTTAATTTACATAGAATATATGGGATTATAAATTTAAATTTTATTGTATTATAATTTAATAATCATAAAAAAAGAAATATGAATTAAATAAACATAATTTAAATAATGTCACATGATATTTTATAACAAGTTTTCAAAAAATAAACAAAAAATTGACCGTGATTTGCTTAAAAACCATTTAATTTGTTTATACAACAAGCGAAAAATTTAGAGCTAAACATTAGGGTCATTCAATAAAAAGTTAATTAATAAACAAGACAAAATTAGGCTTTAGACTAGAAATAGACTAGATTATAGAGTAGGCTACAGAGTAGAATAAAGAGTAGGTTATAGAGTAGACTATAGACTAGAATATATACTGGACTATATACTAGACTATAAACTAGACTATAGAATACATTATAGACTGGACTATAATACATTATAGACTAGAATATAGACTAGACTATAGACTAGACTATAGACTAGACTATAGACTAGACTATAGACTAGACTATAGACTAGACTATAGACTAGACTATAGACTAGACTATAGACTAGACTATAGACTAGACTATAGACTAGACTATAGACTAGACTATAGACTAGACTATAGACTAGACTATAGACTAGACTATAGACTAGACTATAGACTAGACTATAGACTAGACTATAGAAAAGACTATAGACTATATTATAGACTACACTCTGGACTAGACTATAGACTGGACTGTAGGAAAGAATATAGACTAGACTATAGACTAGACTATAGATTAAGCTATAGACTAGACTATAGCCTAGACTATAGACTACATTAAAGACTAGACCATAGACATTACTATAGACTAGACCATGGAGTAAACTATAGACTAGACTATATACTGTACTAGAGAATATACTATAAACTGCATGCTAGATTATAAACTAGACTATAGAGATATCCTCTAAAAATTTGACTATAGACTAGACTTAAGTAATTTTCTGTTTGCTCTCTCAGAATGAAATGCATTTAACTCTATATACATACATACGTATTTATCACCCTTACCCAATAATTTCAAACTTGTCTCAAAGTCAGCCATTATTGGCAGTAGCAGTATTAATGTATGACACTAGCATATATTAGCACTTTTAACAATTAACTTTTAACTTTTAAACAAATTCTATCTAGCATTTAGTTGTCTAACACAATGTTGCCATTAAGAAAAAAACAACAAAACTGTTGCTGTAACTTAAATATATACATAAAAAATTTGGCTTAAACGTTTTTTATTTTAGATTTAACCAAAAACATTTAAGTTTTTTTTCTAATTTAAACTGTATTTAATAAGTATATAGAGTATGCAAAAATAATAGTCTAACTTTTGAAGTAGTTCAAACAGAATATTTACTATAACACAACAACAAAAATAATTAAATTATGTTTAATGTTGTCGTATAAAAAAGTACTTATGAACGTATATTATTCATACATACATACATACATACATACATAAATATCTATAAGTACGACTATATCTATGAATATGAATATTGTAGTTGTGCTGCTTATTAAAATGTTCATGTTGTTCATGAGGTTGTGTTTGTTTTTGTTTTTATTATTAAGTTGTGACAACCTAAACAAGTGTAAGTTGTTGTATGTTTGAATAGAATAATATATAGTACTTGTACTAACAACATATGTCTGTAGAGATACCAATATGTTTGAATATTAGACTGGCTGAAACTTCATTCAGAATTTTAATTTTTCTTGATATTTCATTTTGAAATTATGTTTCAAAATTTTTCTTTAGAAGTTATTTCTTTGCTTGGTAAGTGAGCCCCCTTAATATGTTTCAAGTATTCTTAGCAGCAGTTGGAATGTGCGTAAGTACGCTGATGTTTACGTATTTTATAGTAAAATTTAACCACAGCCACTAAAAGTTAATAAGCGATAAATTTGCTTAATCTAAAAGATACTTATAATTCATTACTGGATGTATGTATGAATGATATTAGAATAAAACTAACTTAGTTAGTTTCTTATTTAATATTTTATTATTATGCATGCACTGTGGAGCAAAATTAAATAAAAAATATATAATTTTCAGAAAACAGTATTAAGCAGCTAATGAATACTTAGTACTAAATATATTTGAAATAAAATTATAATTTCTACTGGTAAGGAAACTGACATGGAACTACTTATTCTTTAAGAACTTATTCCAATATTTAAATTTTCTTTTAAACATTTTGTAGTTAATTTGCATTTTTTATTAATTTTACTCCACTGTTCATATGTATTTAATTTTATAGATTTTTTTCTCTGTTGCTATAGTTCTATAAGATACAATTAAGCGAATCGTACGAGTACAATAAAAAGTAGTTAGAATTAGAGATACGAATAAATAAACACACAAACAAACAAACAGTCATGAAATTCAATGACATTTAGCGGAATTTTTTTTTAATAATTTATTTTGTTTTTAATGTAACTATTTATTTAGTTGTTTTATAGCCAATTTTATATAATT
The DNA here is from genome assembly GCF_022045245.1 of Lucilia cuprina. Taxonomy (NCBI): domain Eukaryota; kingdom Metazoa; phylum Arthropoda; class Insecta; order Diptera; family Calliphoridae; genus Lucilia; species Lucilia cuprina. The sequence continues at coordinate 76,872,997 of NC_060952.1, forward strand.
TAATTTTGTAATATGAGTTTTCTTAAAAATACTTACAACTAAATGGAAACTGCACAAATTTAAAAATTATTCTTTAAAATTATCATGAAAGAAAATTTATGTGAAAATTGTTAAATAAAAAAGAAAATTTATAAACAACATTTTTTTTTTTGAAAAGAAAATTCTTCAAATATTTTATTGAAAAATGTCTTTAGAATAGAATTTTAATAGAAATATTTCTATAGAAAAGAAGATTTATTGAAAATTTTCTATAGAAAAGAAAATTTATGTAATTTATTCTAAAGAAACGAAATTTTATGGAAAAGTTTTTATAAAATGAAAATTTATTAAAACTTTGTAAAAAAAATATTAAGCGAAAACTTTTAATATAAAATTTTCCTTATAAAAACAAATTTATTTAAAAGAAAATATAAACAAAATTTATCTATAAAATGAAATTTTATTAAAAATTTTGTATCAAAAAGATTTTTTTTAATTTTTGAAAAATAAAACTTTTTGAAATTTTTGTAAAAAAGTGCTGTAAACAAAAAAAATTCTATAAAAAGAAACTTTCTTATCAAAAACAATTTAGTGAAAATATTTTATAGAAAAAAAGTTTGTTTTATGAAAAAAAATTGAAATTTCTTTAGAAAATAATATATATTGAGAATTATCTATAATATAGAAAATTTATTTAAAATTTCTATAAAAAGAAAATAATATTACTGAAATATTTCATAAAAAAAGAAAATTTTCTTAAAATAGGAAAATTTAATAAAACAATTTTATATAAAGAAAAGTTTCTTTCAAAATATAAAAATTCATGAAAATTTTCTATAGAAAAGAAAATTTATAGAAAATTTTCTAAAAAAGAAAAATTTATAGAAAATTTTCTAAAAAAGAAAAATTTATAGAAAATTTTCTAAAAAAGAAAAATTTATTTAAATTTTTCAAAAAAAGAAAAATTTATTGAAATTTTTCTATAGAAAAGAAAATTAAACAAAAAAATCTATTAAAAAGATAATTTATTTTATTGATATTAGTTAGATAGTTTGATAGTTAGTCAGTTTGTTAGAAAATTGTAAAATTCTTTAGAAAAAAATATTTATTTAAAATTTTCTAAAAAAAAGAAAAATTTTTTACAATTGTCTACAACAAAGAAAATTTATATGGAAAGAAAACAATATTTTTGGAAAATTTCATGAAAAAGAAATGAAGAAAATTTTCTTTAAAAGAATAAAAAAATTTTATAGAAAAGAAAATTAATTGTGAATTTTCTAAAGTAAAGAAAATTTATAGAAAATTTTCTAAAAAAGAAAAATTTATACAAAATTTTCTATTGAAAAGATAATTTGTTTGTTAGTTAGTTAGTTAGTTAGTTAGTTAGTTAGTTAGTTAGTTAGTTAGTTAGTTAGTTAGTTAGTTAGTTAGTTAGTTAGTTAGTTAGTTGGTTAGTTAGTTAGTTAGTTAGTTAGTTAGTTAGTTAGTTAGTTAGTTAGGTAGGTAGTTAGTTAGTTAAAAATATGTATGTCAAAAAAGTAGAATTAATGTATTGATATGCTGAAAGTTACAAGCACAAAAGCGTGGAATGCCTTGACGCATAGAATGCTTATAGTAGATCTACTTTCTACTTTTATAAGCGTCACAAGCGGCAAACGAACATGTCAGCTGATTTTGACATTTTATATTAAAATTAAAATAAAATGAGTTTAATGATGAAAAAATAAATAAAAACTGTAAAAAACGTGAACTTTTTTTAAAATAAAATAAAAAAATTTACGCTTTAAAAGCGTAGCATGTAACTTGAAGATTAGAACGCAGGGTACGTAAAAAAAGCGCGTAATGCTTTGACGCAAAGACGCGTAGTGTGGACCTCCGGCTTAATCTAAGTAATGAACCCATTTTAAACATTTTCATCAAATTATCTTGAAAATTGCGACCTGTAGCATGCACACAATGTTGACATGGACACCCAGCCAGCCAGACAAACAGACAGACGAACGGTCGACGCAGAAAGTAAGAAATTGCTATATAACAAATTTATATTTAAAAAATATATATATTTTTTTTTGCATGAATGCTCTTTTAAAACATACAAATAAAATTTCTTGTCATCGTTTGTTTAATAATTTTTTTTATATATAAAATCACGTTCCTACACTTTTTGAATATCCAATAATTTCTGTTAATGACCAATAAAAATTCTCTTCAAAAAAAAAAAAAAATAGATGAATTCTTTGTTAGAATTAAATATACATATATCAGAAAAATAAAAAATAAAACAAATATACAACAAAAATTTTACTCAGTCAACTCTTTTTGTATAATTCAACAATAATATTTATCTTAATTTTCATATAAATTTATATTTTCTAAAATCGTGACTAAAATTTCTTTAAAAGAAAACCATAAAAATGTTTGTAAACAATTTAAAAAATATTCAAAACAGGCCAAAAAAAAACAACAAAAATAATACTAAATAAATCATAATATGTTTATAATGAAACTTTACGTCAGCTTAAATCAAATTTACAAGGAATAATAACAATATTAATAATAATGTGCCCCCATGGCAGAGAACAATTGGCCATTTAACGTTTTACGGTCATTTGTGGGAGTTGACGCTATTTAAGTATTTAATGAGAATTTAAAATTTTAAACAAAAAATTAGAAAATTACTTTTTATAGAACATTTTTCAAAATTATTCGCCTTTAAGTATTATACAAAAGCTTTGAATTATTTAATTTAAAAAAATTATTTTTGATTTTATTACATGTGTTGCTGTTAATTGAACAAGTTTTTAATTGTAATAATTTATTTATAATTCTAATTTATCTGAATAATTTAATGTGCGCCACAAATATTTAATCCTTCATATAAATTATTTAATTATAATTTTATTACTTTTTCAAAGTTTTTTTCTGCGTCCAAAAAAAAACAATAATATTTTGACATTTACTGCCAAATGATTGTGCTTTTTTTAATAGGGGGATTGTCTTTCGATAAATATTTTAAAAATTCAGCATCAATTGTGAAAACATATCGCTTGATTTATATTTTAAACTATTATACAAATGCCGCTATTTATTATAAATCAATCTACACATGATTAAAACATTAAACATTTGTGTTTCTTCTTTATGTGATTTAGTATGCTTTTTATGTGGAACTTTTAATTTTGAAAACATTTAATAACATAATTTCAAGAAATTTCCTTAATCTAAGGCAATTTGTACATTTTAGAAATGTAGAATCAATTAAAATTTCTGTAAAATATCTTCTCAAAAGAGGCTTTAAAATTTCATTAATTTATTGCTAAATCATCATAAATTATCACTTTTACTAAAATCATACCTATGGTCAAGTCTATAGTTTAGTCTATAGTCTACTCTATAGTCTACTCTATAGTCTAGTCTATAGTCTAGTCTATAGTCTACTCTATAGTCTAGTCTATAGTATAGCCTATAGTCTATAGTCTAGTCTATAGTCTACTCTATAGTCTAGCTTATAGTCTAGTCTATAGTCTAGCAAATAGTCTAGTCTATAGTCTAGCCTTTAGTCTAGTCTACAGTCTAGCCTATAGTCTAGTCTATAGTCTAGTCTATAGTCTAGTCTATAGTCTAGTCTATAGTCTAGTCTATAGTCTAGTCTATAGTCTAGTCTATAGTCTAGTCTATAGTCTAGTCTATAGTCTAGTCTATAGTCTAGTCTATAGTCTAGTCTATAATCTAGTCTATAGTCTAGTCTATAGTCTAGTCTATAGTCTAGTCTGTAGTCTAGTCTATAGTCTAGTCTGTAGTCTAGTCTGTAGTCTAGTCCATAGTCTAGTCTATAGTCTAGTCTTTAGTCTAGTCTATAGTCTTTTCTATTGTCTATAGTCTAGTCAGTAGTCTAGTCTATAGTCTAGTCAGTAGTCTAGTCTATAGTGTAGTCTATAATATAGTCTATAGTATTTTCTATAGTCTAGTCTATAGAATAGTCTATAGTCTAATCTATAGTCTAGTCTATAGTCTATAAGTGCCCCTAAACATTAGAATTTTAATCCAGTGTCGGTACTCTTTTAAATCTGTCATTTAAATAGATGAGTGACAGTTCAGTCACAAAGTTCATCCCTGTTCTACACAGTTCAATTTTATATACTGGTGATCGTTTATATTTAAAAGTCTAACAAACCGTATTTCTCTCCTTACAAACCTAAGAACCTTGAATGCATTTTTATATACTCGTACCACCACCCAATCTAAACTATTATATGTATGTTAGTTGTGAATAGTGTTTTGAATAATTAATATATGGGGATTTCCATTACAGGTCAACAATTTTACAACAACATAAATTGTTTGTAAACAACATTTGTTTTTGTTTAGTTTTGCCTATAATATTTAGAAGAAAAAATCTAATAAATAAAAAAAAACAAAACAAAGACAATCTAGTATGAATATTAAACGCATATTTTTACGACATATAGAGCAACAAATACTATAATGAGTGACAGTTTAGCAACAGAGGATTGACAACAAGATTTTGTAGTTGCTGCTGTTTGGTATGTTTTGTATATGTATGAGAGAGTTTGACGCTAACCGCAGCTGCGCATAGAACAGAACATGGATGATAATAAACGAGGGTAAACGGAAAAGTTGTTTTTCATATTTAGCGAAAAAAAGTAGATTTTTAGAAAAGACTAAGTGTTAAGTCTCTATAATGGTGGGTTGATGCTATAAGTTGACCCCAGCGAATACGAGATTAGTATAAGGAAATAAAAATGGATGGGATATGCCCTGCAAAAATTACACAGGAAGGTGAATGTTTTATCCAGAGACTAAACTATACTATTCTGAAGGATTGAGGTCGAAGAAGAAAGAAAATATATCAGATCTAAACTATACTATTCTGAAGGATTGAGGACGAAGAAGAAAGAAAATATATCAGATCTGAAACCTTCAGTTTTAAGCTGACGAAATGTACTTTCAGATGACAATCAATATTTAATTAATAAGGTTGTTTTAGTACTGTCAAAATAACGGGCTTTCAAACATCCGGACACGTTTTTCATATCCCAGATCTGATGGAGAAAATCTAAAGCCGTTCAATCTTTTAGAATCATACTATTCGAGATTCCAAAGTTTTGATGTATTTATCATTTTGTCGGCCTATGTTATAGAAGTACATAATACATTAAAGTAATTCCAAAACTAGTTCTATGAAAATATTATTAGAGTACATATTCCGTGTTGGAATTAGGAATGGATCATGTTTAGTCTTTTTGAAAATAAATAGGTCCTTAGCCAGTATTTCAGAGAACCATATTGTGGAATCTTTTAATTTAAGCTAAAGAGTAGTTTTGTGATTAATCTAACCAAATTTATGGGTGGATAATGTGGTCCTCATCCTGGACAATTAAAATAAATTTGGACTTAAAAGGTCGCCTTCAAAATTTGCTTAAATGCTCATAACTAGCTGAAAAAACCGAGTACAGCGATTAACATAAGCAAGTTTCTTATGAGTTTTAATCTCTCTTCCAAATTTTAAGAGGATCGGTCCACAATTTTCTCTACTCCCCATACAAAATGGACTTTAACGCTTATTACTGGATTAAGAATACAAGTATAGCAATGAAATTCGACAATAAGTTTCCTAAAGCCAAAAAATGTGTATGGAGTTTTATAAGAATTGGTCCATTATTTACCCTACCACCATATAAGGTTCCCATCAGAAAATTAATTTAACTGATATAAACACTCTGACTAAAGGGGATCTTTAAACGCGTAAGCGTGTAGTAATCTTGTTTCCGATATATTTAAGTAATTTTTCGAACAAAAAACTAATTATTGAGACAGACTTTATATGGGGGCTAGGAGTAAATATGGTCCGATCCCGCTAAAATATAACAAATTTAATTTTACCAAATTTCATTGCGATCTTAGTGTTTATAAGTGATTTTTAAGTATCATTTTCTGAAGGGGACTTTGTATAGGCGCTATTATGAAATGAAGTCCGAAATTTGTATAAAACTTTTTAGGTCCGATTTATATCGATATACAAGTATATTAAACATAATTATGAATTCAAAAGCTTTTATCGGAGGTTTCTGTTGTATGGGAGATAGTTGAAATAATGAACCGATTTTAAGCATTTTCTATAGGTTTCTTTGGGTCGATATTTGGGTTAACATTTCATTCAATTATCTTGAAAATTGCAACCTGTAAGAACAAGCTTTTCTTGGAGAGCCAGCCATGCAGGCAGAGGGACGGACATGACTTAATCGATTACTTTCTAGTACGAATATTCATGTACGTTATAAACATCAGCACAAATTCAATATACCCTCCCGACTAAAGTGGTGTAGGGTAGAAGTTTTTAAAGAATTATGTTGATAGGAGGATGTATACTACATCAAAACCGAAGAAATACACCTATTCCACAATCGGTCCTATTGTGCGCTCCTTATCCTTATAAAAAAGGAACTGAATGAATTCTTTTTCAGTGTTTAGAAACACAGTTTCCTGAACGTAATTCAAAGTATTAAACATTTCGAAAAGTTTTTTAAGAACTTCATTAACTGTCCACGTATTTTTCTAGAATCGAAAATGATGAGCGGTATATGTATGTGAGTGGTGGTAGATACATTTAACAACATTTTTATTGTTGCTGCTGCTGCTTGTATACAAGGCAAAACAACAAACATTGTTATTTAGTAAACAAAATCCGTATTGAGGTACTCAGTACTGGCTGCAAAAGATAATATATACAAAATATTTCTACGGCAGACAATCGAGACTCTGTACCAATATAGACGGGCAACTAACTAAACAGCAGCCAACAACATTAGCAGCAGCAGCCAAACAAACAACCAACCAACCAGCCAGTCAAACAGCCGGAGAACAACCCCAACACAATGCAGTGAAAAAATACTCCATACAGTGAATTAAAATGTTACAGTCAGTCACAGCCTTATATTCGAACAGGAAGGCAACCAAACCGGCTGTTAATTTTATTTTTGGAATAAATTCAAACGATATAATGTAAAAAAAACGTTTATTTTAAATTTTAAACGCGATTTTTTTTTTGAATGGAAACGCGCGTGTTTTAATGTAGAAAACCGCAACAAATTTTTTATAAATATAGTGGCTTAAAACAAATTACCTTATTTAATGTTAAATTTGTTAAAAATAAACAAATTATTATGGATTAAATTTAAAAAACAACAATTATTAACAACAAAGTAAATTAAAGTAGAACAACATGTTTTTTTCTTCTTAAGCAACGAAAGAATTTTGAAAACGAATGTTGGCGTTTTTTTAAATAATTACAACAATTAAAAAATATTTCAAAATTAAGTGAAGTACAAAAATTTATAGAAAAGTATATAAAAAACATAATTTTGTAAAAAAAATTAAAAAAGTTATCTTAACAATTATAAATTAATAAAATAACCTTTAATTTATATTAAAAAAAATAAACAAAAAATATTAAAAATTTTAAATAAAAAAAAATAATAATAATTTTTCCATTAAGCATTTTCATCACTTCCATCACAGATTATTACATGCTGTTCAGAGTTGATTTTTTTATCTGTTGAAAATTTTATTATTATAAAAATATTAATAAAAAAAAACAAAATTATACAATAAATAAAACAAAGTGTTTTTTTTATTAATGTTGTTTTCTGCTAATCATTTTTATATATATATATAAATAAATATACATATGTGTAAAAAAAGTGAAAATATTATTGTCTAAATAAAGATAAGAATATTGTTTGTTTCTGGCATAAAGTTTATTATTTAATTTAATATTCATAAAACCTGGCAAAATAATAGAAAAATACAAATCTAAAAAAAATATTCTAAACAAAATTTAATTAAATAAATAAAAATAATCCAAGTGTTGTTAACAAGTTTTCCATAATAATTTAAATAAAATTGTTTTCCTATATAAAAATCAACTAATTACAATTTCATATTTGGATATACCTCAAATTACCAGATATTGAAATAAGGCATTTCTTTCTTGGATTATAATTTAACACAGAGAAAAGTAAGTTAAGGAACTTAGTTTTTATGAAAAAATGTTATAATTAAATTATTAGAAAAATAAATATTTCCAAAAAATATGGTCCTTTCCTTATAAATTTTAGTAGAGGAATTTTGCACCTGCATTTAGGATATTTATGCCGATTTTCATCGTGTACTTAATGTTTATAAGTAAATTTTGACCTTCAAGACATTTTCTGGCGGCTAGGATCTATTGAGGCCCGATAATTACAAAAATCATTTAAACTTCTATAAAACAAAGTTTTGCAGATTTTTGTTGACATACTACAACATTTAACCTAACTATGCAGCTAAAAGTCGAGTGGCACGGTTGTATGAGAGCTTGTCGATTTGCCGATTTCAAATACTTTCAAAAGCGTTCGTCCTTGGATCAAAAGAAGTGTATGTGTTTAATATTATAAATATTAGATGAACATACACACACAGACCGACGGCAATAGCTAAATCGACTCAGAAAGTAATTCTGAGCAAATTGGTATACGGTCAAGAAATGTCGCATTTAGTGGGAGTTGAAGTTGGACACATTTTTCATACAGGGTTTTATTCAAATCAGTGTAACTTTTTACCTATTAATCCCAGCAAAAATTGTCCAATAGAGTTCAGAGAGTTATTTCTTAATTGTTTCCAAAAATGTTATTAACCAACTTTTTTATTTGCTCAGAAGAGATCTTATACAATTTTCTTAAAGTCCCAAATTAGACGCGAGTGAGATATCTATAAAAAAAGACTTCAAATCAAGAATACATTTTAATTCATGTGCTTTGGGTTTTTTTGTGTCTTTTTAAAAGTTTAAATTTTACTTAAAATGTTATAAGCCTTAAAGTTGCAGTTTTTAAAGGATATCATATATGGGGAATAGGGACTATTACAGACCTATCTTTATAAAACTGAAAAGTTCCTCTAAAATTGGTCTGTTTTGTATAACATTATTATTATTATTGATATTTTTAAACTTTTCACGCACAAAATTAAACCGATGGAGTTTTTATGGACTCCACGTGACGTGTATTGATAATTTTTGATGAAAAATTAAGAATTTGTTTTTGAAGGATATCGCAGAGCATTATCCTTTTTAGCATTTAGTGGCATCTATAAAAATGTTAAAAAAATCGGAATGGGAAAGCTTCTAAGAAAATGAATATATGTGTATAAGGAAAAGTTTAAATATGGATCAATCCTCTTCTGTAGATACGACATTTCAAGGAGTTTTCAAGGAAAATTTAGGGCAAGATACGACATACTTTTCCGAATAATTTCTGTGTAAATCAAAACAAAAGTATTTCACATAGACTGTACTATAGACTCGATAATAGAATAAACAATAGACTGGACCATGGACTGGACTATAGACTGGACTAGATTTTACGCTAGACAAAAGACTAGAATATAGACAAGACTATAGGCTAGAATATAGACGAGACTATAGACTATATAGTGGACTTTATTATAGAGTTTACTAAAGACTGTACTATAGACCATATTACAGACTAGACTATATTATAGACTCTGTAGAATAGAGGCTTTAGACTAGACTATACAATAGACTAGACTTTAGACTAGACTATAGACTAGACTAGACTATAGACTAGACTATAGACTAGACTGTAGACTAGACTATAGACTAGACTATAGACTAGACTATAGACTAGACTATAGACTAGAATATAAACTAGACTATAGACTAGACTATAGACTAGAATATAGACTATACTATAGACTAGACTATAGGCTAGACTATAGACTAGACTAAAGACTATACTATAGACTAGACTATGGACTAGACTATAGACTAGACTATAGACAATAGACTAGACTATAGACTAGACTATAGACTAGACTATAGACTAGACTATAGACTAGACTATAGACTAGACTATAGACTAGACTATAGACTAGACTATAGACTAGACTATAGACTAGACTTAGTCTATAGACTGTAGACTAGACTATAGTCTAGGCTATAGACTAGAATACAGACTAGACTTAGTATATAGTCTTGACTATAGACTAGACTATACTATAGACTAGAATATAGACTAGACTTAGTATATAGTCTAGACTATAGACTAGACTATGTGCTATTGAATTGAATTCCTTTATATTTTTTGTGGAGATTGTAAAATATTGGTCCTATTAATGTCGTTCAGTGAAATATTGTTTTAATTGATTTTTTTTTTAAGTTTTGTTTGGGTTTAAGTTATTTGACATTGTATTTTAATTACGTTAAAAGAACAGATCAGGCCTTAAAGGATAAAATTTCAAAAAAGATCAATCTAATACAATTGTTCTATTTAATAAAGTACTTTTTTTAAAGGTCAGGCCGTAAAACGAATAAAAGCGAATAAAATTCCAAAAACTCCCATTAGATGGGTGTTATTAAAAATAAGTTATTTAAAATATTTTTACAAATCCTAAAAATTATCATATAACCTACGTATTTAATAGAATTTATAATATTTATTTACTTAGCTCTTTAATATCAGCTACTTTACAAATTCTTTGTTTATTTACTTCATTTTTTTTAACCATCCATCCTTTATATATACGTATGTATGTATAAACTATAATATATCTTCGCTTTTGTTTAAATAAAGCAAACCCATTGTGCATATAAAGACAATGAGTGGGGTATAAAACAAAAAACAGATTCTTTAAAACCAGCTACAACAACATTGTCCACCACATTTAAATTTGTGACGTTTAAATTACGCATAAAATTTGAACCAAAAAAAATCTCAGACAAACGAAACAATTTGTTTGGGTCTCACTTCTAGAGGAAAATAATCTTTGAAATAAGTTTTGTGATTTTAAAAACAAAAAAAAAAAACTTATTTATTTCGACTTGAAATTAATGTTTCATTAGTTTTATACAAAAAAATATTTATAAATTTGATAAGACGTCTACTTCTCTAGTCTAGTAGTTGTTTTTTTATTAGTATCAGTAGACATTGAGTAGAGAGTCGCTTAAATTGATTGATCTTGAATTTCAAATTGTTTGATTTTAAAATAAAATTATTTGTTATTTGAGTGAGTTTTTGAAACATGCTGTTGTTGTTAGAAAATAGCAATTATTAGGGAGGTTTCGTTTAGATTAATTTGTTAAGATTAGTTAAAAACTACTCTTCCACCGGTAAACCGGACCGGACCACTAAGAATTTCGAGAAAGGAATATCCACTAAGGATTTTTTTGCACCCCACATTAGGGAAAAATGTGGTTCTTACGTTGAATCTGAATTTTCTTCGTCACTGAAAGTCAATATCTGGACTCAGCCAAAAATCTTTATAACGCTTAACAAAGGGTGGCCTATGATTACTAACAGTACTTTATACAGGAAACTTTGGACTTATGATCAACAGCTCATAATTGCAAAAATGTATAGAGATTATGTACAATCTGTGAACTGCACGATGAAACCTCTATGTTTTCTATGTTTTTAAGTGAAACCTATTCCTGACAGAGTTCTGCATTGATCGTAAATGTTAATCGAACGGGTCACTTCTTTCTTAATAGATTTAAACAAGACTTGTAACATGTGGGGATATTTGGATACCATGTTCTAAAGTGACACCACTTTTTCCTAATAGATTTTAACAAAAATTGCAACATGTGATCGATCGTTGTCGGACAATGGTCTCTTCAAATGGATCATTAACATTCGACACAGATTTGTGGTCTGGCTAGATTCTAGTACGGACGAACTTTTGGTGCCATCAAATATAGCGCATTTCATTAGGGAGATTTTAGATTTATAGTTGATTAGGCTGGTTGGTCGTGATCCAAATTTAATCGCAATCAATGATTCGGACCAGTAAAATCGTATTTCAGGGAATGTTATACAATTTTCGCGTTTTTTGAATGAATCCTGCTGCTCGCAAATGTTTTGAAATTGCTCCTTGTGTAGCTTCTAATGATTTTGAAAGATCTTGTTGAATTCGACAACAATCTTCATGTAGAACTCGAAGTTTTTTGACTTTATTTTGATCCGGGATCGCTTGTTAGTAGTTATTTGTCTATTAGTCTGGATTTCGTTAATTCTATTTCAACCAAAGACACTGATCTTATATACTGCAATGAGCGTGTGTTCATATGAGCATCGTAACCTAGCTAGGTGCCACGCCCACATTCTTAACAATTATTAATAATCGAACATTACCGAAATTACATTATTCAGACTCTTCAATGTTTCCACAAAGATTAGAGTAAAAATTGGCGAACTAAAAGTAGTGGGCTTAGCTCATTCCACGTCTACTAATGATATCAGAATGCCTATACACGATAAACCACAACCGCTACAGCTATAGTGTTCAAATTTTGTACAAATAACTTTCGTATAAGTTTAAGTATTTGGAATAAAAATGGGCGCAATAATGTTAGTAGGAGTGGCAGCTCCCATATAAAGTAAATAATGAATTTGGCATATCTTTAGTAGTATAACATCTAAAGTTCCCTTATCTTGTACAAGTATCTTTTCTTTATGTAAGAAAATTATGAACGAAAATGGGCGGACCATTAATAGTGGGCGAAATATCTTCTCCTATATAAAGTAAATACTACAATATGAATATCTCAAAGGCTATAAGAGCTAGACTGCTAAAATTTTTTACAAGTAGCTAAAGTTTCCATATGAATATTTTCGAAAAAATGGAGGGACTAGCAAAAGTGGGCATGGTAACTCCAATATGAATAAAACGCTTACTTCACAGTGTCTCGAAGGAACTATCGATATATATGGCGTAGCACCTCTTATTAAATATATAATATTAGTTACTTGGAGAAGATATAAGGCAAGAGTTCTCAATATTTTTCGGAGCCTTAGACAGCCTGTTTACCTCCTCAGCGCATGTCACTACAATTACGCAAAGATTGCGAAGTAGAAACAGGATCCTCAAATCACTAGCCGGCAGCACTTGAGGAATGGGCAAAGAAACCTTGTTGGCTATTTATAAAAAAATTGGCCAGTCAGTGGTTTATTATGCTGCTCCAGGGTGGTCTCCCTCGCTGAGTGATACCCAGTGGAAAAATATTCAAAGCTGGCAAAATGCTGCCCTAAGGACTGTAGCGGGCTGCATGCAAATAACCTTAGAGCACCACCTACACGAGGAAACGAAGGTCCTCCCAGTCAAGGAAGATAATGTAATGCTGACTGAACAGTTCCTCCTGGGATGTCACTGGAGGAGTCATCCCAGCTTTAACATCACACAGTTGGATGCTCCCCCGAGGCATGACAGGAAGGACGTTCGGGTATACGAAGGTTGTGCATGATTCCTTAGATCGGAATTCGTATGTCGTGCTTATAGGTCTAAAGGCCTAAGTCGTTCTTATACGCCTGTTGCAGAAATTGAGAAGAACCTGCCGCGTAAAACAAGAGTTGCTCTGGCACAACTGAGATCGGGATGGAGCAACAGGCTCAATGCCTACTGATCCCGTTTAGACCGTGCCATCCCCAATATATGCCCAGCATGTGGGCAGAGTCCCCATAATACCCACCACATATTCAACAGACCAGCCCAGCCCAGCCCACCCTACTTTACTTAGCCCAATTGACTAACCCTATTGAAGTAGCCCAATTTTTTGGCTTGGGCCTAAATTCAGATTCCCCGGATTAAAAATTTTATAGTTTAAGCTGTTACAACAACAGATATAGCTGGTTATTTGTAACAATATAAATAAGCCAAACCCCCCTAATACTTTAAAATTGTATTTCAAGTGTTTTTGAAATCAATCATCTAATTGTATTTGATTATTTATATATTTCTTATATTTTCATATTTTTCTACGACAAATAAGATATCAAATGTTAAAACAATAAAATAGATAATGTCCCGATTATCTCAAGAACTAACTAACCTCGACGGTTGGTCATTAAAAAGTAAATAATAGATTTAACAAAAAAAACTTAGTATAACTTAACCAGTGATTTAGTTAAGATGTTTTAAAGAAAAATTCAGAAACAAATTTTTAATTTTCATTTACAGATCTAAATTAAACTCGATGATTGTTTTAAAATCAATAAAACTGGAAATTTTTAATATAAATTTAATATCAGACACATGATATTTTAACAAAAAAAGCTAAACTCTCCCCTTAAAAATAATAATACAAAAATAAAGTGAAAAATAAATAAATAATTAAATATTTTAATTATAAATAATAAAGAAAGAGAGAAAAAATCAAACGTCAGCAAAATAATAAAACGACATAAACTACAAAAATATGATTGTAGATAAATCGGAAAATATGGGAGAGCATGCTTGGACGAAGCTGCTCGACGATAAAGATAGTACAGGAAAAGGTGCTGTGATTGTTAAAATGTCCAATAAAAACGATAATAGTCTTATAAGCGATGTACAAAATTTACAAAACTCTAAGGAAACAAGTCCCCTAACCGGTGATCTGATCGACAGCACAAATACAACGACGACGACAGCGACGGCGCTGACGGCAAGAAAAGTTAGTACGGGAGATTTGGTAAGCATGGAGACGGGCAAAGATGGCGCCACAGAATGTTTAACGAAATTCACAAGAAGTGGCGAAGAGAAAAATGTCAGTATACAACGTAAAGAATCAATACTTGGCACATTCCATAGACATTTAAGAAGATCCATTAAGGCGGTTAGTGAATCACCGGGACCGATAACAAGGTAAGTGTTTATTTTCTTAACATTTATATATCTTTTCTAAGTGACCTAGTTTAACCAGTTAAGAGCGATGCTAAAATTCGAATTTCTACGTTAATTGCATTATAAATTATGCATTTTATTTTTGTTAATTTCCAATTATTAGTTAAGAAAAAAATCACACTTTAAATGATTTGTATTGACTAAGGGGGCCTTAATTCGATTTTTTTGTTGCTTCCAATTTTTATTAGCCATTATTTATTTAAATTGGGTGTGTGTGGCTTTTACGTTTACAGAAAATATATTTACTAAGGGGAATTTTTCGATTTTGTATTATTTTTATTTATGTGAGATAGAAAAAAATATTCGTTTTCTTATAAAAATATCTGTGTTGTTTATTTTTGTTTTTGAAGTGTTTTTGGTAGAATAATTGGCGTGTTGCACTTATTGGTTTTGTAATGAATCATTTCATTTATCTTATTTTACTGTTTGTAGTTTTTAAATGATTTTTTTCAGCATGTAAAGTGTTTACCTTGTATGAGGGAAAGATAGCGTTAATACATCAATAATATTGCAGTTGTAAATTGAAACATTAAAATTAGAAGGTAGACAAATGTGATATGCACATACTTTTTACCAACAATAAAAGACAGCTTAATATTTATTTAGTTCATTATTGCATTAGCTACAGAACTAGTTATCACTTGGCCATGCTATAATCTGCATTTTTTGCTGAGGAAATGGAAAACAACTAAATCATTTTTTATTTTGTAAAAAAACACTAAGAAGATTCAAATTATATATTAACTTGTTTTATTTACAATATATATTAAATACACAATTGATATAATCCTCATGAAAACAATTAAGATAGTAGACAACAGGTACTGAATACTAATTAAGTCAGGAAGTATTAGGGTAATCATTTCTTTCCAGCAGTGTTTGAAGTCTGTAGTACTTTTTGTACTCTATATTATGCTTCAATAACTTACTATAGACTAGATTATAGACCAGATTATAGACTAGACTGGACTATAGACTAGACTATAGACTGGACTATAGACTAGACTATAGATTAGACTATAGACTAGGCTATAGCCTACTCTATAGTCTACTCTATAGTCTAGTCTAGAGTCTAGTCTATAGTCTAGACTATAGACTAGTCTATAAACTAAACTATAGACTAGACTATAGACTAGACTATAGACTAGGCTATAGACTAGACTATAGACTAGACTATAGACTAGGCTATAGACAAGACTATAGACTAGACTATAGACTAGACTATAGACTAGGCTATAGACTAGACTATAGACTAGAATATAGACTAGACTATAGACTAGACTATAGACTAGACTATAGACTGGACTATAGACTAGACTATAGACTAGACTACAGACTAGACTATAGACTAGACTATAGACTAGAATATAGACTAGACTATAGACTAGACTATAGACTAGACTATAGACTAGACTATAGACTAGACTATAGACTAGACTATAGACTAGACTATAGACTAGACTATAGACTAGACTATAGACTAGACTAGACTATAGACTAGACTATAGACTAGACTATAGACTAGACTATAGACTAGACTATAGACTAGACTATAGACTAGACTATAGACTAGACTATAGACTAGACTATAGACTAGACTATAGACTAGACTATAGACTAGACTATAGACTAGACTATAGACTAGACTATAGACTAGACTATAGACTAGACTATAGACTAGACTATAGACTAGACTATAGACTAGACTATAGACTAGACTAGACTAGACTAGACTAGACTATAGACTAGACTATAGACTAGACTAAAGACTAGACTATAGACTAGACTATAGACTAGACTATAGACTAGACTATAGACTAGACTATAGACTAGACTATAGACTAGACTATAGACTAGACTATAGACTAGACTATAGACTAGACTATAGACTAGACTAAAGACTAGACTATAGACTAGACTATAGACTAGACTATAGACTAAACTATAGACTAGACTATAAACTAGACTATAGACTAGACTATAGACTATAGACTAGACTATAGACTAGACTATAGACTAGACTATAGACTAGACTATAGACTAGACTATAGACTAGACTATAGACTAGACTATAGACTAGACTATAGACTAGACTATAGACTAGACTATAGACTAGACTATAATATAGACTATAGACTAGACTATAGACTAGACTATAGACTAGACTATAGACTAGACTATAGACTAGACTATAGACTAGACTATAGACTAGATACTATAGACTAGACTATAGACTAGACTATAGACTAGACTATAGACTAGACTATAGACTAGACTATAGACTAGACTATAGACTAGACTATAGACTAGACTATAGACTAGACTATAGACTAGACTATAGACTAGACTATAGACTAGACTATAGACTAGACTATAGACTAGACTATAGACTATAGACTAGACTATAGACTAGACTATAGACAATACTATAGACTAGACTATAGACTAGACTATAGACTAGACTATAGACTAGACTATAGACTAGACTATAGACTAGACTATAGACTAGACTATAGACTAGACTATAGACTAGACTATAGACTAGACTATAGACTAGACTATAGACTAGACTATAGACTAGACTATAGACTAGACTATAGACTAGACTATAACTAGACTATAGACTAGACTATAGACTAGACTATAGACTAGACTATAGACTAGACTATAGACTAGACTATAGACTAGACTATAGACTAGACTATAGACTAGACTATAGACTAGACTATAGACTAGACTATAGACTAGACTATAGACTAGACTATAGACTAGACTATAGACTAGACTATAGACTAGACTATAGACTAGACTATAGACTAGACTATAGACTAGACTATAGACTAGACTATAGACTAGACTATAGACTAGACTATAGACTAGACTAAAGACTAGACTATAGACTAGACTATAGACTAGACTATAGACTAGACTATAGACTAGACTATAGACTAGACTATAGACTAGACTATAGACTAGACTATAGACTAGACTAGACTATAGACTAGACTATAGACTAGACTAGACTATAGACTAGACTATAGACTAGACTATAGACTAGACTATAGACTAGACTATAGACTAGACTATAGACTAGACTATAGACTAGACTATAGACTAGACTATAGACTAGACTAAAGACTAGACTAGACTATAGACTAGACTAAAGACTAGACTAGACTATAGACTAGACTATAGACTAGACTATAGACTAGACTATAGACTAGACTATAGACTAGACTATAGACTAGACTATAGACTAGACTATAGACTAGACTATAGACTAGACTATAGACTAGACTATAGACTAGACTATAGACTAGACTATAGACTAGACTATAGACTAGACTATAGACTAGACTATAGACTAGACTATAGACTAGACTATAGACTAGACTATAGACTAGACTAAAGACTAGACTATAGACTAGACTATAGACTAGACTATAGACTAGACTATAGACTAGACTATAGACTAGACTATAGACTAGACTATAGACTAGACTATAGACTAGACTATAGACTAGACTATAGACTAGACTATAGACTAGACTATAGACTAGACTATAGACTAGACTATAGACTAGACTATAGACTAGACTATAGACTAGACTATAGACTAGACTATAGACTAGACTATAGACTAGACTATAGACTAGACTATAGACTAGACTATAGACTAGACTATAGACTAGACTATAGGCTAGACTATAGACAATACTGTAGACTAGACTATAGACTAGACTATAGACTAGGCTGTAGACTAGACTATAGACTAGACTATAGACTACACTATAGACTATACTATAGACTAGACTATAGACTAGACTATAGACTAGACTATTCAATATACATACATATGTATGTATGTATATTGAATACTAATTAAAATCAAAAAAGGACAGTTTTAACTTAACATTAATTTAACTAATTAAATTAAAGTAATATCTATTCCGTGGCCAAGATAATATATTTAAAATAGCACAATACTGTTAACACTTGACAAGTAGCATACTTCTCTTTTTATAACAAACATGTAGATCACTCATAATTCCGACAACTAGTTAACACCTCTATTGATTATACAAATCCATATAAAATCCAAATACAATACCTTAGCTCGATCAATTAAAAATAGAATGGATGTCTTTATAGGTATCTTTTTTTTTAAATTGCTGCATGTAACACTAGTTTTCGAAAAAAGCACACATTTCGGCCAGTAAAATAATAATGGCTAAATAAAATCAGGTTTTAAATTTAAAATACATAAATAAAAGATTTAATTTAATAAATGTTTGTATAGAGACATCTTCATAATTATTTTCAGGAAAAATGGAACAGAACTAGAACATTACTAGAACAGAACTAGAACAGAACTAGAACAGAACTAAAACAGAACTAGAACAGAACTAGAACAGAACTAGAACATAACTAGAACAGAACTAGAACAGAACTAGAACAGAACTAGAACAGAACTAGAACAGAACTAGAACAGAACTAGAACAGAACTAGAACAGAACTAGAACAGAACTAGAACAGAACTAGAACAGAACTAGAACAGAACTAGAACAGAACTAGAACAGAACTAGAACAGAACTATAACAGAACTAGAACAGAAATAGAACAGAACTAGAACAGAACTAGAACAGAACTAGAACAGATCTAGAACAGAACTAGAACAGAACTAGAACAGAACTAGAACAGAACTAGAACAGAACTAGAACAGAACTAGAACAGAACTAGAACAGAACTAGAACAGAACTAGAACAGAACTAGAACAGAACTAGAACAGAACTAGAACAGAACTAGAACAGAACTAGAACAGAACTAGAACAGAACTAGAACAGAACTAGAACAGAACTAGAACAGAACTAGAACAGAACTAGAACAGAACTAGAACAGAACTAGAACAGAACTAGAACAGAACTAGAACTAGAACAGAACTAGAACAGAACTAGAAAAGAACTAGAAAAGAACTAGAACAGAACTAGAACTAGAACAGAACTAGAACAGAACTAGAACAGAACTAGAACTAGAACAGAACTAGAACAGAACTAGAACAGAACTAGAACAGAACTAGAACAGAACTAGAACAGAACTAGAACAGAACTAGAACAGAACTAAAACAGAACTAAACAGAACTAGAACAGAACTAGAACAGAACTAGAACAGAACTAGAACAGAACTAGAACAGAACTAGAACAGAACTAGAACAGAACTAGAACAGAACTAGAACAGAATTAGAACAGAACTAGAACAGAACTAGAACAGAACTAGAACAGAACTAGAACAGAACTAGAACAGATATAGAACAGAACTAGAACAGAACTAGAACAGAACTAGAACAGAACTAGAACAGAACTAGAACAGAACTAGAACAGAACTAGAACAGAACTAGAACAGAACTAGAACAGAACTAGAACAGAACTAGAACAGAACTAGAACAGAACTAGAACAGAACTAGAACAGAACTAGAACAGAACTAGAACAGAACTAGAACAGAACTAGAACAGAACTAGAACAGAACTAGAACAGAACTAGAACAGAACTAGAACAGAACTAGAACAGAACTAGAACAGAACTAGAACAGAACTAGAACAGAACTAGAACAGAACTAGAACAGAACTAGAACAGAACTAGAACAGAACTAGAACAGAACTAGAACAGAACTAGAACAGAACTAGAACAGAACTAGAACAGAACTAGAACAGAACTAGAACAGAACTAGAACAGAACTAGAACAGAACTAGAACAGAACTAGAACAGAACTAGAACAGAACTAGAACAGAACTAGAACAGAACTAGAACAGAACTAGAACAGAACTAGAACAGAACTAGAACAGAACTAGAACAGAACTAGAACAGAACTAGAACAGAACTAGAACAGAACTAGAACAGAACTAGAACAGAACTAGAACAGAACTAGAACAGAACTAGAACAGAACTAGAACAGAACTAGAACAGAACTAGAACAGAACTAGAACAGAACTAGAACAGAACTAGAATTGAACTAAAACAGAACTAGAACAGAACTAGAACAGAAGTAGAACAGAACTAGAACAAAACTAGAACAGAACTAGAACAGAACTAGAACAGAACTAGAACAGAACTAGAACAGAACTAGAACAGAACTAGAACAGAACTAGAACAGAACAGAACTAGAACTAGAACTAGAACTAGAACAGAACTAGAACAGAACTAGAACAGAACTAGAACAGAACTAGAACAGAACTAGAACAGAACTAGAACAGAACTAGAACAGAACTAGAACAGAACTAGAACAGAACTAGAACAGAATTAGAACAGAACTAGAACAGAACTAGAACAGAAACTAGAACAGAACTAGAACAGAACTAGAACAGAACTAGAACAGAACTAGAACAGAACTAAAACAGAACTAGAACAGAACTAGAACAGAACTAGAACAGAACTAGAACAGAACTAGAACAGAACTAGAACAGAACTAGAACAGAACTAGAACAGAACTAGAACAGAACTAGAACAGAACTAGAACAGAACTAGAACAGAACTAGAACAGAACTAGAACAGAACTAGAACAGAACTAGAACAGAACTAGAACAGAACTAGAACAGAACTAGAACAGAACTAGAACAGAACTAGAACTAGAACATTACTAGAACAGAACTAGAACAGAGCTAGAAAAGAACTAGAACAGAACTAGAGACTTCCATCCCTAAGTTATATAATTTTATTAATAACAGCAAAACACCACCAGCAGCAACAACATAAATCAAATTATATTATACATCAATTGTGATGAATTTATTAAATAAATTTCACATACCAACGACTCATATTTCATTGTTGTTAAATAAATAAATTTAATATTATTAACAACAAAAAGAATTACTAAAAAGATTAATAACAAAACAACAAAGAAAACGATTTAAAATATTTATTTTTTTAGTTTATTTTTTTAAGAATATAAATTGCATTTTATTTAAATCCAAATTATCATTGTTGTATGTAGTTGCTACTGATATCGAATGATGAGGGTGTTGAATGAGAAATATAAAAGAAACTCACATTAATTAAGATTTCCTTTTTAGTATAAAAAGTTTTTCGTTCTATTTATATGCGTATGTATTCTTTTTTGTATAAATTTGTCAAGTTCAAATCTTGAAATGTTAATGATATATATGTGTTTTTATAAATTGCAATGCATTTGAGCAATTTCAATGCATTTAGTTTAAAAATAATATTAAATGCAAAAAGTACTATTTTAATGAGAAAATACCAAAAATTACAAAAATTTAATATAACGGAAAATCCAAAATTTTCTATTTTTTTGCTTTACTAAAAAATAGCATGGAAGGATTCGAACTTAGATCTAGTGGTCAGTTGTTGTGCTCAAAACACCATAGCTTTTGCTAATGTTAAATGACAAAAACCTAAAATAATTATTTTTTATTTTTGAGTGTCAGTAAGTGTCATAACTCTTGTTCATAAATGTCCATAATATAAGCTAATTACAAAAAATGATTCTTACAAAATTAAGAAAATGATTAAAGGTTCAATAAATAGCAAATTGCTAAGCAACATTATTTTTCTTAAAACTCATATTAAGTTGCACAAATAAGATTTGGAAGAAATAAACCAAAAAAAAAACCTTGAGCATTTGATAAGAACTAATGAACTATAAAGCGTCTGTGAATTATAACACGGATTAATACTTAAAAGAAAATTATTAAGGTCAAAGTGCAGATTTTGGTGATACGAAAATAAGTATTTGCATCTTTTTAATTGTTTCATTTTTCGTTTATCCTTTTAAGCAGCTGTAAAGTTGTTAATTTGATTTATGTTAATTAGTTTTAATTGTTATCTTAAAATATAATTTTTTTGTACTTAAATACGTTTTTACAAAAATAAAGTCATGTGGTTTTATAAGCACGAGTATCAACTTGTGACTTAAATTATTTTATTTTAATTTTAATTTTTCTATGGTATCATAAATAATTCTTAATTGCTTTGGTTAATACTGCGAAGTTGTTTTTTCAACTACTTACATACAGTAATTAGTTTAATAATGTTACATTTTTTAACATTTATGGAAAATATGAATCCTTTAAAGGTTAAGTAATAAGGTGGCATGGGAGTCAGACGTTGTGGTTTATTTAAAATATAGAACAGAACTAGAACAGAACTGGAACAGAACTATAACGGAACTAGAACAGAACTAGACAGAATTAGAATAGATCTGAACTAGAACAGAACTAGACAGAATTAGAATAGATCTGAACTAGAACAGAACTAGAACAGAACTAGAACAGAACTAGAACAGAACTAGAACAGAACTAGAACAGAACTAGAACAGAACTAGAACAGAACTAGAACAGAACTAGAACAGAACTAGAACGGAACTAGAACAGAACTAGAACAGAACTAGAACAGAACTAGAACAGAACTAGAACAGAACTAGAACAGAACTAGAACTAGAACAGAACTAGAACAGAACTAGAACAGAACTAGAACAGAACTAGAACAGAACTAGAACAGAACTAGAATTAAACTAAAACAGAACTAGAACTCTGAACTAGATCTGAACTAGAACTGAACTAGAACTGAACTAGAACTGAACTAGAACTGAACTAGAACTGAACTAGAACTGAACTAGAACTGAACTAGAACTGAACTAGAATTGAACTAGAACTGAACTAGAACTGAACTAGAACATTACTAGAAGAGAACTAGAACAGAACTAGAACAGAACTAGAACAGAACTGGATCAGAACTAGAACAGAACTAGAACAGAACTAGAACAGAACTAGAACAGAACTAGAACAGAACTAGAACAGAACTAGTACAGAACTAGAACAGAACTAGAACTGAACTAGAACTGAACTAGAACTGAACTAGAACTGAACTAGAACTGAACTAGAACTGAACTAGAACTGAACTAGAACTGAACTAGAACTGAACTAGAACTGAGCGAGAACTGAAGTAGAATGATACGTTAAAAGTATTGGTGTCAGAGATTGTTGTTATGTTCAAAATATTAAGTTTGGAAATCAAAATATGTATGATGACGATGATGTAATTATATTGCGTTGTCATTGCCTTGATAATTCAGTTAAATCAATTTTGCCATTATGTCGAAGCATTACCCTAATAATTTCACTTATGATTTTAATAAGTACATACTTATGTAGTATATTTATATATGTATGTATATTAATATCTTTAAGTGTTTTTTTGTAACATAAAGACTTTTTCCAATTTTATATATTGTGCACGTTTCATCTTAAACA
>NC_060952.1:76902794-76914743 GCF_022045245.1 Lucilia cuprina
GGTATACTTTAAGGTGGGTATTGGACCAATATTTTTGTATGTTACAAACATCAGCACAAACGTATAATACCCTCCCCACTATAGTGGTGTAGGGTATAAAAAGTAGTGTATGTATTTTTATGTATAAGAGTTTTATATATAAAAAGGTTTATAGGTTTATATTAGTGTATAACAGTTATTTGTGTAGAACTGTTTTTTTGAGTTCAATATCAAATCTTTAAAGAAAACTGTGTATTTTCTATTGCAAATTTTGTGTAAAACAGCATTTTTCTACAGAAAATATTGAGTATAACACAATGTTTAATATAAAAATTTTGTGTATAACAGTTTTACCTACAAAAATGTTTAGCTTTATCTGTATAATCTATAGAAAATTTTGTGTAAAACAGATTTTCTGTAGAAAATTTCATTTATAAGAATACAAGATTCTGTGTATCACATTTTTTATATTCTCTATTGGAAAAGTAGTTTATAACAGTAGCTTCTGTGGATAGTTTTGTGTATAACAGTTTTTTCCAATAGATAATTGTGTGTATAATTGAATTTTCTTTAGAAAATGTTGAGTACAACCGATTCTTTTTTAAAAAAAAACTTTGTGGTTGACAGTTAAACATATAAAATTGTTTGGCAATATCAATATTTTCTATAGAAAATATTGAATGTATAACAGTTTTTATGGACAACAGTTTATAGAACATTTGGTGTATAACAGTAAGTGTAGCAGAATTTTCCATACACAATATTTTTTCCTAAAATTGTATGTATTACAGTGTTTTCTATAGAAATTTGAATGTATATTAGTATTGTACATAAAAATGTTTATGTATAACAGTTACTCCTTAGGAAGATTTTGTGTATTACAGTGAGTATAACAGAATTTTCGATACACGATATTTTTTTTTAATAATTTTATGTATTACAGTGTTATCTATATAAATTTGAATGTATATTAGTATTAGACATGGAAAGGTTTGTGTATAACAGTTTTTCATGACAGATTTTCTTTAGAAAATTGTATATTTAACAATATTTTCCATAAAATGTTTTTTATTTTAAATTTCCTGTAGAATTTTCACATAAAATAGTATTCTCTTTTGAAAAAATAGTGTATAACAGAAGTTTTTGTAAAAAAATATAGTGTAGAACAGTTTTCTCTATAGAAAATTTTCAATAGAATAATGTGTGTACATATTCGATTGAGAATTTTTTGTATAACAGTCCTTTTGAAAGAAAACTTTGCGTATAACAGTTTTTCTATAAAAATTGTGTGTTATACAAATTTTAAATTTTTTGTATAACAGTTTTTGTTTTAACATAAATTTTTCTTATAACAAAATGGTCCAATTTTTTTACATTTCAATCCCATGTGCAATCACTTTTGCGCTCACTGTAAGCAAGTAGTAACAACGAAATTTTACCAACAACAACAACAGAAGTAAATATGTAATAAACCCTACACTCCCCCTCTCTCTGTCTAACGCTATAAAAAAACAGCTGTAATAAAACAACCACAAGGTAATTTCTGGTCGGTCGGTAACATAAAACCATGAACTTGACTTTTTTTTCTCATTTTGTTGAAAAAAAAAAAGAAATTTCCGCTAAAATTTTTTTCTGTTGTGTAAAGTTTAGAGAAAAAAGTGAATTATTTTATTGTTTTTTTTTTTTTTTTTGAAAAAAAAATTAAACAAAAAAATTATTTATCTGCAACGTTAAAATGTGTGTGTATGTGTGCATTATTTTGTTATTATAAAATTTGAAAAGTGCAAAAGATCTTGAGAAACAAAATTATTACACAAATTTCAATTGTTATGAAGTTCAATGAACCACATGTTTGGGGCTCGTATTGTGGGAAAATACCCTACAGATAGATAGATTAAGACAGAAACGTTGCTATTTTGTTTGGTAACAAGAAATACATATTTGGTAAATATTTAGCCAAAAAACGTCAACCCAATTTTATATATTATTCAAAATTATATCAAAATTATCTCATGACTCATTTAATTAATTTTGAAAATAAGCTTTAAAAAATATTAATTAATGATTGATTATAAGATGATAAAAAACGTAATTGTTAATTAGGAATTCGGCCCACAAAATGTAAATTACTTTACTAATTAGTTATTTTTTAGTTCCATTATATAAGAATAAGTTAAAAGGGGAAAAGAACTTTTGCTTTTAAACTAAATTTTATTCTTTATTGAAATCAAACAACCAATAAACGTCCTTGACATGAGTAAAACTTCTGCCAAATTGTAATCTAAAATAAAACACATCCTTTGAAGTTTCTTTTTTTTTTAAGAAAGTTTAATTTCATTTTAAAAATCCAATTTCCTAAAACAAAACATTTTAAAATTATGCTAAACAATTTCCTTTTTACATCCTTTAGTCTCAATCATAATTATATTATTACAAATACTAAATTGATTGTTGTTACCAAGTTGTTGTTATCAAAAATTAAAAAAAAAAAAAAAATTTACATACAAATTTATTTTTAAAAATGCCATCTTTTTGTCTAAAATTTTCAATGCTTTTTTTACAATTTCCTAAAAATTTTCAAATATTTCTATTAACATACATACAAACCACTCATATGCATATACATGTATGTATAAATGTAGATTTATTTTAATTACAATAACAACAACAAATAGAAACAACATTAGTATCAACAAAAACTACAAGATTTTTGCAAAAAACAAAAATAATTGTCATTTTGCCAATTGTTTTGCTTTGTTTTAGATTTTTTTCTGATGAAATTTGTTATATTCTTAAAATGCAGTAGTTTTTTGACTTTTTGCTCTAATTATATTTAAATTTTCAATGTTAAATGAAGTCAACAGTGAGGGACAAATGTTGTACAGGAAAAATTAAAAAAAAATGTAAACAAAAATTTAAAGAAATTTTTAAAAGAAAACTGTTATACGGAAATTTTTCTTTGGTAAATAGTGTTATTTACAAAGTTTTCTATAGAAAAATAATGTTATATAGAAATTTTTATATAGAAAATACTGTTATACATAAAATTTTTATAGAAAATACTGTTATACGAACAATTTTCTAAAGAAAATAACATTATACGCAAAATTTTCAAAAAAAAAAAAATACTCAATATTTTTAATAGAAAATAGTTTTATATATAATTTTTTTAGAGAAAATGTAATTAAGAGTTTATATAGAACAGACCGTTATATACATAAAATTTGTATAGGAAAGACTGTTATACACAACAATTTTAATAAAATAATGTTATACACAAATCGTTCTATAGAAAATTTTCTTATATATAAAATTATCTATAGAACATAATGTTACACACAAAATTTTCAATAGAAATACTTTCATACACAAACATTTTATACAGAAAATACTGTAATACACACAATTAAAAAAAAATCCATAGAAAATACTGTTATACACAAACATTTCTAAAATTTTATAGAAAACAATGTTATGAGCAAAATTTTCCATAGAAAAATATGTTATACATACAATATTGATAGAAAATACTGTTATACGTAAACTTTTTTATAACAAATATTGTATGTTCTATAGAAAATACTGTTTCAAACTGTTATATACAACATTTTTTACTTAAAATACTGTTATACATAAAACAATCTATAGAAAATTTTGTTATACTCAAAATTTTCAACTGGACTATAGTCCAGTTTATAGTCTAGTCTATAGTCTAGTCTATAGTCTAGTCCATAATCTAGTCTATAGTCTATTCTATAGTCTAGTCTGTAGTCTAGTCTATAGTCTAGTCTATAGTCTAGTCTATAGTCTAGTCTATAGTCTAGTCTATAGTCTAGTCTATAGTCTAGTCTATAGTCTAGTCTATAGTCTAGTCTATAGTTTAGTCTATAGTCTAGTCTATAGTCTAGTCTATAGTCTAGTCTATAGTCTAGTCTATAGTCTAGTCTATAGTCTAGTCTATAGTCTAGTCTATAGTCTAGTCTATAGTCTAGTCTATAGTCTAGTCTATAGTCTAGTCTATAGTCTAGTCTATAGTCTAGTCAATAGTCTAGTCTATAGTCTAGTCTATAGTCTAGTCTAAAGTAAATTTTCTATAGAAAATACTGCTATAAACAAAAGTTTTCGGCTTAAAATACTGTTTTCTTAAACTTCTCTTTAGAAAATACTGTTATAAACAAAACTGTTATAGGAAACCCTTTTAAAAGCAAAATTTCATATTAAAAACTGTTATACACCTGATTGTCTGTTATACACAAACCTTTCTAAAGAAAATATAGTTATACATGAAATGTTCTGTTAAAAAAATACTGTTATACACAAAATTGTCTATAGAAAACACTGTTATAAGCATAACTTTTTATTAACAACTGTTATATACCCAATTTTCTTTTATATAGAAACCTTTCTAAAGAAAATACTATTATAAACAAAATTTTATGTTTTAAACACTTTTATACTCAAAATTTCAATAGAAAATATTTTATAATAAATTTCAGTTAAATACAAAATTATCTGCAGAGAATTTTGTTATTTGCAAAATTTTCTCTAGAAAATATTGTTTTAAACAAATTTCTCTTTAAAAATTACTGTTATACATCAACCTTTTTATAAAAAAAAACTATTATGCGCAACATTTCCTATACAAAAATCTGTTATACATACAATTTCCTGTAGACAAAATTGTTATACACAAATTTCGTTGTAGAGAATTCTGTTATTTGCAAAATTTTCTCTAGAAAATAGTATTTTAATGAAAAAACTATTATGCGCATAATTTCCTACAAAAAAAATCTGTTATACATATAATTTTCTATAGACAAAACTGTTATACACAAATTTCCTTTAAAAACACTTTTATAAGTAAATTTCCTATAAGAAAAACTCTCATACACACAATATTTATATAAAAACTTTGTTATAAGTACACAAAGTGTTTTATCTCGAGCTGTTTTACGCAAATTTTCAGTTCCTAAAGACAGTATTTTCTATAGAAAAAAAATATGCATTTTTTTGAAAATACCTTTATTAAACACTAACCCCCTTATTCTCAAACAATAATAATAAATAATAATAAAACAAATTTTCCATATAAAATCTATTTTATAAACCGTTTATAAAATAAAAATTTTATTTGTGAACAAGGGGTAAGTGTTTCTAAGATAAAAATTACTACTTATTGATCCCAACATTTACTATAAAATACTGATAAAATATTTCTTTTAGAAATTTAAAAAAACCAAATCTTTTGACTCCCACTGTACTTCCTTCCGTCTTTAACATTTCACACACAAATATACACCTATAATATGCAAATCCATTTAGAACTTGTTTTTTTTTAATTTTCTATGTAATACATGTGTACAAAATTTTGAATTTATGCGCATAATTTAAATACAACAAAAAATAGAAATATAAACAAATTTTCTATTTAATAATAAAACAATATAGTAACAACAAATAAATGAATAAAAATAAACCAAAAATAAAACTGCCGGTTTTTTTAAATTACAAGTTTTTCTCTGTTGTTGTTTTTTTATTTTTGCTTTTTTATTTTGACATTTTTGTTGTCATATTTTGTTCCACTTCAATTCCCAACGAGCAAGGAATATAATAGAAACGACAAAAACAATATAAAAACAAAAAAAAATTCCATAAATTTAAAAATGTAACCGAAAAATATGGCCACTGTGAGGACAAGTGAGGACATAAACATAAATCAGCACTTTTAAAACAATAAACTATTGTTGGAATTTACACAAATTATATTGTTACTAGAAATAGTAGAATATAAAAGCAAATTATAGTATAATTGTATGATAATTTACTAGATTAGATTTAAATGTTAAATATGTGACAAGGTACAAAACTTTTTGTTTAAATTGTACTACAACCCTTAATAATATTACAAATCTATTAACAGGGATTTTATTAAAAATTTACAAGTGTTTAGATGATAAGAAGACTAGGTTTTATAACGTATCTGCGGAATTGATTGTTTTTTTTTTTTTCTTTTTGAAAACTTATTCTCTTTAAATTTTAGATTCTAAATTAAAAGCCAATTAAATAATTTGTACATAATTTAATAACTAATTACTTTCAAACTCAACCTCTGTTCTAAAAATTCACATACAATTATTTGCAAATGAATTATGGAATATTTTTCACAAAGATAAATTATTTTTCTAATTTTCTCCTCTAATTAAAAATATTTTATTAACTAAAAAAGCCAAAATCAATGTAAATTAAATTATTTCATTAACTACTAAAAAAAAACAAAAATCATTGGCACTTAAAAAATAAAATGTGTCTCACATTTGTCTATCAATAAGTTGAAATATACTGCGCATTGTTTAACAATTGCTCATTGATCGTGTCGTATAAATTAATGACAGAAAAAAGTAGAAAACCAAAACAAAAAGAATTATAAATAAACAACAATGACAGATAGGTATCCCCAAAATGAAAACAAATTGCAAGAAATTAGAGAGACAAACAAAGGACCAATAAATTATAAGAAATAAAAAAATAAAGAAGACAATTTTTAGTAGATCAGCATATAAAAAGAATTACATGTACACTACACAATTGAATGGACTGGTATAAAATTTAGTCTAGTCTATAGTCTAGTCCATAGTCTAGTCTATAGTCTAGTATATAGTCTAGTATATAGTCTAGCCTATAGTCTAGTCTATAGTCTAGTCTATAGTCTAGTCTATAGTCTAGTCTATAGTCTAGTCTATAGTCTAGTCTATAGTCTAGTCTATAGTCAAGTCTATAGTCTAGTCTATAGTCAAGTCTATAGTCTAGTCTATAGTCAAGTCTATAGTCTAGTCTATAGTCTAGTTTTTCTATAAAACTTAATCTCTTATTTATTTATTATAAGGACTCTAGTATTGATTATAGTTTAAATTTTTTTATGTAATATGGGACTCCATTTATTACTGATTTATAGCTAAAAATTTATTTTCAAAATTATATTAAATATACTTATCGTTAATATTGAAAATAATTCAATATTCATATCATTATGTATGTACGTACCTGTAACAGAGAAAAAAAACAAATTAATTAAGAATTACAATTAAAATATAAATTTAAAATTAAAGAATTTAAAATACAACTAATGTTTAAATAAAGTCCGTCGGTGATGGGAAACGTTTTAAATCGACTTTATCTCTTCTTGAATACTAATTTATTTTTAATTTAAATTTACAAACATATGAAAATTATGTAAACCTTTTCCTTAAACAAAATATACCAATTTGAATTGTAGTTCATAAATGGCATCAATTGAAAATCTTGTCATCAATAGCAAAATATTGACTTAAATTCAAAATATTGACTTAAAAATTATAACACTTACTCATACATGGCATCAACCAGATCACGTTCCCATGTCATTAAACGTTTCATATTTGTGGAGAAAAATTTACGAACAATTGTTGTAGCAATTAATTAACTTATAGGATGAGTATGAAAATTTTACCAAAAATACTTAAGATTTCTGGTAAACTATCTTTTTAAAGAAATTTAATATAAAACAAAACTAAATTGTTGATATTAATTTATTTATTTAATAAATAATAAGTTTTCTTAACAAAAAATTTTAAGATTTTACAAATTTTTTTTAATGCAGTTTTATACACTCACAACAAATATAGAGAACAAAAGAGAGCAAAATTAAACAATTACAAAAAAGATTGTTTGGGTAAATTTTTCTTAATTTTTTGTTAACTTTTTTAAAACAATACTTTATTTTAATAATTCGAGTTATGATTTTGAATTTTCAGCACTTTTTTCCCCCAATTAAATAATACTGTAATGGCAATTAATACGTGGAGACGCTAGATCAGCAGAGAGATTAAGGAAGAGAATTTTTGTAAAAATGTTCTCACTTGTCTTACAATCACAAATACGTTCTTTTTATGGTGGGAAAAGCAAAGATAGAATGAATTTTACAAAATTCACAATAAAACATAATTTTGCTTTTGTTTTTTCTTTTCTTTAGTTTTTTTGTGATTTCTTTAAACAATTTGAAGAAAATAAATTTTATTTTCTACAGCTTTTATTGTAATAATTTGTAACTATTTTATCTGAATTTCTCTTAATTTAGCTTTTTCACTTCACTTTAATTTCTTTTTTAAAATTTCACAGAAAATTGCATGAAAAACGCACATAAACGACTATCACGCGTGTTACTAACTTGATAGAATGGTGTCCGGTTAACCACCTTTAAGACGCTTTAAACAAAACTGAAAAAAATCATCCAACAGGTACGTATCTTTTATTGTTAAACTATATCAAGAAAATCAACTGCTGGCGGCAGCAGACAGCAGCAACAGCGACAACAAAATCACACACAATCACCAAAGGAAATCAAAATCAAATTTTCAAAAAAACGGCAAAGAAAGAAGAGTAATACTACGACGACACTAATAATAAAAGAAAAGTAAAAAAAAGTATTAAGCTGTTGTGTTAAATAATTTAACAAATGTCTGCATGAAATCGTTGCACAGTGGGGTTGATGTCAAAAATAAATTGTCATAAACATTGATCAACTATGATCAATGATATTGCCTGTATTTGCTAAATACCCCAATTCCAAACTGATTACCTCAATTAAATGAGAAATCGTGGACCGACATTGCTTATTTTCAAACTCGCACAGAGCATAATTGCTGAAACTTTCAAGACACCATCTTCTTCCATTTGTTATACCAAACGAACCTCTTCAGTAAACAATATTTTTGGAACTTTGCAGACATTTAGTTTAAGCCAATTGAGTCTTATTGAGCTTTCAATTTCTCGGAAATAACGCAGATGTTTTACCCGATCCTATAGTTTCCTTGAATATATAAGATAATTCGGAAAACTTAAAACCAGAAACAATTGACCCAAATCATTCTGAAATATAATCTAAATTCAATTAATTGATTTTCAAACTTCTTTCCAATTTGCTCCACCGTACTGACCGAGCAGGGCAGTGATTTTGATATTACCCCTTACCCTCGAAAGATCGCTTTTATAACAGCCAGCAAAAAACCCACAACAAATGGTGTTAAACAAAAAATATCAACTAAAACAAGTAAGATTGTTATATTCGGCCATGCCGAATCTTATATACCCACCATCAAATCATTCATGTTTATGTAGAATTTTACTGATGTACTCACATTTTTGGGTCAGTAATAAGTCTTAAAGTCATTTTCAGAAGGGGACCTTGGTAAGGTCAATTATAAATCCATTTTCATTAAATTTCTGAAAATGATTTTATTTCCTATAAAACTTTTTTATGTCGAATTTTATTGCTTTATATATGTATGTTATGATAATGATTCTCTTAGCCAGTTATTGTCTATAAAGTCATTTTCTAAAGGGGACTTTATATGGGGGGTAGGGTCAATTATGGACCGATCCCTATAAAATTCTACGAAGAGATTTATGTCCCAATAAAACATGTTTGTGCAGAATTACACCGCTATTGATGCTTCTGTTAGTCAGTTGTGAGCGATAAAGTCATTTTCTGAAGGTTACTTTGTATGGCGGGTATGGTCAATTATGGACCGATCCTTATGAAATTCTATGAAAAGATTTATGTCCCTATAAAACATGTTTGTGTCGAATTTCACTGCTATTGATGCTTCTCTTAGCGAGTTATTCGCGATAAAGTCATTTTCTGAAGGGGACTTTATATGGGGGGTAGGGTCAATTATGGACCGATCCTTATAAAATTCTACGAAGAGATTTATGTCACCATAAAACATGTTTGTGCCGAATTACACCGCTATTGATGCTTCTGCTAGTCAGTTGTGAACGATAAAGTCATTTTCTGAAGGGTACTTTGTTTGGGGGGTAGGGTCAATTATGGACCGATCCTTATGAAATTCTATGAAAAGATTTATGTCCCTATAAAACATGTTTGTGTCGAATTTCACTGCTACTGATGCTTCTCTTAGCCAGTTATTGGCGATAAAGTCATTTTCTGAAGGGGACTTTATGTGGGGGGTAGGTCAATTAGGACCGATCCTTATAAAATTCTACGAAGAGATTTATGTCATCATAAAACATGTTTGTGCTGAATTACACCGCTATTAATGCTTCTGTTAGTCAGTTGTGAACGATAAAGTCATTTTCTGAAGGGTACTTTGTATGGGGGTAGGGTCAATTATGGGCCGATCCTTATGAAATTATATAAAAAGATTTATGTCCCGATAAAACATGTTTGTGCCGAATTACAGCGCTATTGATGCTTTTGTTAGTCAGTTATTGGCGATAATGTCATTTTCTAAAGGGGGCCTTATATGGGGGCTAGGCGAAATCGTGGACCGATATTGCCCATTTTCAATACCAAACAAACTGGATCAACTATAAGTATCTGTGCCCGCTAGCTACTTCCGTTTGGACTCTATCGTGTTTTCAACAGACAGACAGACAGACAGACAGACGGACAGACGGACAGACGGACGGACATGGCTAGATCGTCTTAGAATCTAATAAGGACCCAGAATATATATACTTTTATGGGTCTTAGACGAATATTTCAATGTGTTACAAACGGAATGACAAAAACAATATACCCCCCATCTTTTTTGATGGTGGGTATAAAAACAAACACAATCAATTAACAAAGAAAACCCCAAAAAAATTTAAAGAAATTGTTAAAAAGCAAAATCAATAACAATAACAAATAGTATCAACAAAAGCAAAGAAAAAGCCACACGTTAGATCATAAAAATGTTTGTTAACAACACTGAGCCAATATTATAAATATTCATTTATGATTCTAATAACCAAAAACAACAATAACTAAATACCCAAACAAATAAAATACAACAACAACAAAAACAAATTACTCCTCAACTAACAATATGCGATACAAAATGTTGTTGTTGCTGCTGATAGTGTATTGCTGTTGATATTGTTGTTGTTGTTGGTTTTTATAATTTACTCATTGTTTTTTGGTTTGTTTTTTCTGCAAGTAGCAACCCAACATGTGTACTTCTTCGTATTTTTTTGTGTAAATTTCTTGTCAAACTGTCTTACTCTCTCTATATGTGACATATCGGGAGAGCAAACAAGAAACATAAACATTAAGGATATTCATAGAGAGGGTACTAAAAGTAAACGAACTACCAGTTAATAAAACAAGTAATATTTCTATATTCGGCTGTGCCGAATCTTATATACCCTTCTCCAAGTATGTTTTAAAAAACAGTTTTTATTTATTTTGTATCTCTGCAGACATGTCACACATAACATACACACAAACAAATATAAACTATAGCAGAAAGAAATATTAACCGTTGTACTGTAATACCATCGTCAAACTGTATATGAGCTGTATTACCAACATATTACTGCTTCATCTCCTTGTTCTTGTTAAACCCTTCACCTTCGTGAGAACAGAACAGCAACCAAACATACAAAAAAATACACAGCTTAATAAAACCAAATACATCTCCACAAGCACATATACATCTTTATCCAATTCACAGCTTTTTTAACAAAGCATGAAAAAATGTGACTTTTTTGATGACATTTTCAAAGGTTGTCTCGGATTTTTTCTCATATCTCCCTTATTTATAGACCGATTTTGCTGAAAGCATGTCTAACTGAATTATTAAAGATTCTGATCTCGCCGATATCTGGGGACCTCTAAAAACTGATTTCAACAAACAGACAGACGGACATGGCTTAATCGACTCCGCTATCTATAAGGATCCAGAATATATATACTTTATAGGGTCGGAAAATTATATTTTAGAAATTAAAAACGGAATGACAAACTTATATATACCCTTCTCACGAAGGTGAAGGGTATAAAGACATCTTACTTAGTAGTAAGTTAGTTATTTAGGTAGTTAGTTAGTTAATTAGTTAGTTAGTAAGTTAGTAAGTTAGTAAGTTAGTAAGTTAGTAAGTTAGTAAGTTAGTAAGTTAGTAAGTTAGTAAGTTAGTAAGTTAGTAAGT
>NC_060952.1:76914843-76979843 GCF_022045245.1 Lucilia cuprina
ATAAAAGTTTCTTTACAAAAAATAAAAATTTTATAAAAGTAAAAATTTTAAAAATATACTCATGGTGTAGGGTATCATATGGTCGGCCATGCCCGACTATACTTTCCTTCTTGTTCAATATAGAAATGATATTCAAAAAATGTTGTATAGAAAAAAATGTTATGTATAATGTTATACAAAGCAATGTCTATAAAAAATCTGTTATACACAAAATTTTCTATGGAAAAAACTGATATAGCCAAAAATTTTATTTATAAAAATGTTCTACAAAAATTTATAAAAAAAAATAACTGTTATACACTACTTTTTCAATATAGAAATGATATTCACAAAATCTTGTATAGAAATTAATCTTATGTATAATGTTATACAAAGCAATGTCTATAGAAAATCTGTTATACACAAAATTTTCTATGGAAATAACTGATACAGCCAAACATATTTATATATAAATTTGTTATACACAAAAGTGTATATATAAGATTCTGTTATACTCAATGTTTTCTATAGAAAAATGCTGATATACTCAAAATTTTCTATAGAAAAAAAGTTTTTACAGGAAATACTCTTGTACGCAATATTTTCTGTAGCAAATGTTGTTAAACACATAATTTTGTATTAAAATTCTATAAGAAAAACTGTTATTTATTGTATGTATATTATTGTTAGTCGTTTATACAAAACTTTTTCTATAGAAAATACTTTTCTTTGAAAGATTTGATGTTAAATTCAAATTGTTCTGTTGCTTTGTTATAAATTAAATTTTCTATAGAAAATCAGTTCTACACAAAATTTTCTATGGAAAAAACTGATACAGCCAAACATTTTTATACATAAATCTTTTATACACAAAATTGTATATAAAAGAATCTGTTATATTCAATATTTTCTATATAAAAATGTTGTTATACTCAAAATTTTCTATAGGAAATATAGTTATACAAAAAGTTTTTATAGGAAATACTCTTGTATGCAATATTTTGTATAGAAAATGTTGTTAAACATATAATTTTCTATTAAAATTTTAGGTTTCTATTAGAAAAACTGTTATACACAATAGAAATTATTGTAAGTCTTTTATACAAAATTATTCTACAGAAAATACTTTCAATAAAAATCACAGATATATTATCGTCTATAGAAAACTGTGTTACAAGCCAAACAAAGTGTTCTTTAGAAAAAACTGTTTTACACAAAATGTTCTATTGGAAAAACTGTTATACATATAATGTTTTATATGAAAAGCTGTTATACAAAAACATTTATATAGTTAATACTGTTATACACTGTTATACTACAAAAAATGTCTAGAGACTTTTTTCAAACATTTTTACAGAAAATACTGTAATACCACTGTGCTCTCATGCACTGTGCTCTCATGCAAAGGTGAGGGAATATGAGAGAATTTAAAAATGCCCCCCAAAAGAATTTGTTTGCAAGTGTCGGTTGGCGGTATCTTAGTGTTACTTTTATTAATTAATTTATTAATTTTCTTTTATAATCAATTGATTTGTCATTTGATATTTATTGCTTTTGTTGTTGTTGTTATGACACTGCAGGAGAGTGTAACTTCCAACAACTGTTTTATTAACTATATGATTAAATTAATATTTTTTACTCATATTTCAAATTTATTATAGGTTTTATATTACTGTATGAATTCTTAACATTTGACGTCATTTACATACAACGTACATACATACGTACATATGTACATATGTGCTTTACTTGAACATATGAGTAAAATAGTGGAGTGAAGAAAACTAGATTAAGATAAGATTACGAATTGTGTAAATTTATTTTGACTAAATTGCAATTCTTTGAAACAAAAAATCTATTTTTTTTCTTTTGTTTTTGTTAAAAAACCATTGAATCATGTATTTATTTAACCGGGGGTGCAAAAAAAAAAAAAACAAATACTCGTAAAGAAATTTACTTTCCTTTGTGTGGGTAAATTTTCGGTGTAAATATTGAAACGTAATTGTTTACGTCTGTAAACAATTAACTGGTACAAATTTGTAGCTTTTTTTATTTTTATTTTTCTATGTTATAATTTTAGCATACATGACTAATCTATTTTAAAGTTAACAAAGGTGTCTACGATATTTATGCACAGACATAGACCGGGCGGGTTTTTTTTTCTATTCATGACCCACGCTAACAAGTTGTTTAAAATTGTTCTTTTACGTCAATTGTTTGGTGTTGTTCTGAGAAATAATGTTATTTATTTGTTAAAATTGTTAAACATTATAAAGGATTTTCTTTTTTCTTAAAAATTTTAATCATAGTTTGTGTTGAACATGAGAATGTTTCAATTTTGTTATATAGAAAATATCAATTGTGGGAAAGTTTTATGCGAAAAATTTTCACTGAAAAACTGATATATACAACATTTTCTATAGAAAATATTGTCTTAAGTAAAATTTTCTATAGAACATAATGTTATACACAAAATGTGTATAGAAAAGCTGTTCTACAAAGAATTTTCTATAGAAATTGCTGTTATACACAAATTTTTCTATTGGAAATTCGGTTATACATAACATTTTCTAAAGAATATACTATTGTACAGGAAAGTTTCTTTAGAAAACTGTTATACACAAAATTGTATATAGAAAATACTGTTATAAATAAAATTTTCTATATAAAATACAAACCACACTGTTATACACTTAATTTAGTATAGAAAAAATATTTTGTATAGAAAATTTTGATATTCCCACTGTTATACAAAAAAAAAAATGTCTTATAAGAAAAATTGTTGTAGACAATATGTTCCTAAGAAAAAACTGTTATACACAAACATTTCTATGTGTAATACTAGTATACATTCAAATTTATGTATATAAGACTGTAATAGATAAAATTATAGTAAAATATGTCGTGTAGGGAAAATTATGTTATACTCACTGTTGTACACAAAATGTTCCTAAGGAATAACTGTTATACATTTAAATTTCTATGTGCAATACTATTTTACATTTAAATTTATATAGACAACACTGTGATACACAAAATTTTAGAGAAACATTTCGTGTATGGAAAATTCTGTTAAACTCGCTGTTATACAGAAAATGTTCTATAAGAAAAAGAGTTATATACAAAATGTTCCTAAGGAAAAACTGTTATACATAAACATTTCAATGTGCAATACTATTTTACATTCAAATTCATTTAGAAAACACAGTTATACATAAAATTTTAGAAAAAATATCGTGTATTCAAAATTCTTTTATACTCACTGTTATACACAAAGTGTTCTATAAATTGTAGTACACAAAATGTTCCTAAGGATGCAATGCTGTTATACATTTACATTTCTATAGACAACACTTTTATACATAAAATATCCTATACAAAAAACTGTTATACACAATATTTGAAATAGAAAATGATGTTGTATAGAAAATTTGATATAGAAAATACTGTTATACACATAACTTTCTATAGAAATAACTGTTATACGCAAATGTTTTCATAGAAAATACTGTTATACACAGTTTTTTCTTATAGAAAATACTGTTTCATGCTCTGTGTAGCACCGTGTAATTGTCTAATACCATGTTTTACATCTAAATTCTATGTGAACTTTTCTTTAGTTTAATCTTTGCCATTTTTAATAATGACTTAAGATCAAAAACATTTTTCTCGTTTTTATTATTCTTAGATCATTGACGAAATAGTGACAAACATGAGATAATATAATGATAATAAATTGTTAGACGAAAAAAGAAACAATCAAAAACAATACAAAATTCACTAATTCTAACAAAAGTGTGCAATAAATTTTCTCGTTTGAAAATGAAAAATTGAGCACATAAAATGCTCACATTTTATTTCTTTTGCAGTTTTTTGTGATTTTGAAATTTCTGTTGTTTTTAAAGATGTTTTAGATTAGAACTTTTACTCAAATTGATAGTTGACATTAAACATTACAAAGGGAAACATTGGGTGTGTAAAAACGATCAAAAAAAGATCTGTTGAAAAAAAGTATACGATAAAAAAAAAAATAAGCAATTTTAATTTTGTAATAACCAGTGATATATTAAGATAATAATTAAAAAAAACCAAAAACAAAATGAGATTTTTATTAAAACAAAAAATTTTAAAAAATTTTCAAAAATTAACTAAAACATTATATAAGTTTTTAAGCAACTGTGTATAAAAATTATTTAAAAGGTGTTTTTTGTTGTTATAAATTGCTTGACCTTGTTTAAATATTTAGACATTTGTGCGAAACAAAAAAAAAATCAAAATTAAGTTTTTCTTCAAAATGCCTGAACTTAAACGTAGTCTGAGCCGCCTATCCATGATCATGTTTCGTGCCACTCATTCGAATGAGCAAAGTTGGCGTGAGGAACTGCTAAGGTATTAACAAAAGCAATAAAAAAACTCTACAGACAAAGACTTTAAGCGATTTAATTAAATTTGTTTTAATTTTATGAACCTAATTAAATAATTAAGAAAATCTCTTATACGTTTACTTTTTAAAACATCTACACACTTAAATAATAAGTTTAAAATTTGTATTTTAGTTTTGATTTAAAAAAAAGTGTCATTGAAATAATTTAGTTTGCTTTTTTTCTAACAAACTCATGAGATTTAGTTTAATTTTTTTTTCATTTGTTTTTTTTATTATTATAGACCAATTAAATTAAATTATGAAATGATCAGTAATAAGACTATGATCTCTTTGTTTCTCTAACGTAATAGGAAGTTAGATTTTTTTTTTTTTTTGTAGATCACAAAGAAAATTGTGTGTAGGAGTACTTAAGGTATGATCTCGTTATAGCAAATGAGGAAGAATAGATGATATTGTATATGAATGAAAAATATTAAAGACGGCTTTACACGATAGCAAAAGTAATATGATCTGTCAAATTTTGTCTAGAAGATTACGTATGGAATCGTCTAAACGCAATATGTAATAAAACCATCACACATTGAGAGAGAATTGACAGTCGTATGGCTCTCTTCATTTTTTAAAATGATTCAGAAAACAAGCGGGTCGCATTAGATCAGGGATGTATTTTTATGTAAACATATACAAAAAAGTGAAGCAACTGCTTCCATTTTACTTTGTTATTGTTTTATACCAATCATCATAAATCATACAACTTTTATTCTCTTTTTTGTTATACGGATGGAGTTTTATTTTACTTTTTCATTAGACTTTACGTACGTAAAGTGTGATCGTGTGAAGTGGCTTTGTTGGACATTTTATGAACATTTTTCTGTCAACTATGTAAGATCTGACAACACCTGTAGCCTTCACACATATGTAATTTGAAAGATCAGTCATTTTCCAGCAGTTTGACAAAGATTCAATACATATGGTACTCTTTAAAAACGAGAGTGAACACTGTCATTACTTTTGTAAAAGAGAGGCAGAGAAAGAGAGAGATATAGAGAGAGAATAAAAGAGCTGAAACAGTCGTCATTTAACTTTCCCCAAGTAATCTATACAGTAGACACTTTAGAAAAAACTTAAGCTAAAAGGTACATTGCTATAGCAACACATATATGCATTGACTTTCGTCGGCAAGTCCACTGACTGTCTCTTTGTATTCCCTATTAAACTTGGTATGTGAATTTCATTGCTTTAGGAGAGTACATTAGATTAAATGAAAGTCTTTTGATATTCCAACTTTAGGTTAAGATATCACTAAAACCTGACCTAAATGCGCTACCCAATGAGCTCTCTTTAACTCTTTCGTAATCAAACGAAACCAGTCAGCGAACATATATTCTTCTACTCACCTGATGTATGCTTTAAATAAAAAGCTCTCTATACAAAATGCTGCTTTGATTCCATGATCGGCAAAGAGTTGCTGATCAGCAACTGAGTTGATTTTTCAAGTTGAGAGCAAACCAACTAATATTGCTCATTAAAAAATAAGAAGAAATATACCTATAGTGTATGTGTATCAACTTTGAGCTTCTTTTTTGGTTTTGTTTGGTTTTTGTACATGTGTGAGCATACATACGAGTAAAAGAAAGAGTATGGCAGCTAGAGAGCTCATTGCGTTTGGCTGTTTTATAGTAAAAGTCCTCTATACAAAATGCTTGTCTAGTAACGCATTTCTTTGATTTTTTTTCATAAGAAAACTTTATTTGCCTTAAAACTTGGGATATCAAAATTTTTTTATACAATTTTAAATGTTAAAAATTCAATAATGTAAATGCATTGTTTTATAAATTTTTACCCACGTCATTTTAAAGAATAAGTAATTTTGTTTAATAAATTTCGAATTTTAACTAATTAATACAATATGTTTACATATGTATTTTTTATAAATGCATGTGTAATCCTTAATTTAAATAAATAAACAAGAAAAAAATCAAAATTTAATATATTTTACTTTTTAAAAGTTTTTTTATTTTAAATTAAAACACAAAAAATATTTTGTAAATTATTTTTAGGCATAAAGACTTTGTATTAAATTCGAGTTTTTCTAAGAAATATTTTTTTTTATTTTTGGATTTACGTTGTAAATAAATTTAAATTGCATTTTTTATCATCAACATCATCAGAATGTTGGGAATTATATTTTCAGATTGATTACATCATTTAAAAGCTTTCATTTAGAATATGAAGATTTAGTTCAAAATAAATATTTTATACAAATATGTTTAAAAATTATTAATACCTTAAAATCGATACCGATCTAAGAAAAATCATTTTCCATCAAAAATTATCGATATACGTCAAAATAAAGGGTTAACAAGTTATTTTATCATGCTCTCTTGAATGTTTTTTACATAAATGTAAAATATAAAGAGCTTCTAATATCGACTGAAGTTAGAATCAATAACTAATTCCATATTAGACATACATACGCTTTAGATTTTTGGCAACAAATCGTATCTAAAAATTATTATTATTGACCACTTATTATAAGGTAATGTAGAAAATAACTAATTTCTAATATTTGTTATTAATGTTGTTAAACATTTAATAAGAAAGGCAACAAAAGTTAGATATGTAGTTAGTTAGATGGATATTTAGTAATTTAGTTAGATAGTTAGTTATTAAGTAAGTTTGTAAGTTAGTTAGCTAGTTAGTTAGTAAGCTAGTTAGATAGTTAGTTAGTTAGTTGGTTAGTTAGTTAGTTAGGGAGTTAGTTATTTTTTTGTTAGTTATTATGTAAGTTAGTTAGTTAGTTAGTTAGTTAGTTAGTTAGTTAGTTAGTAAGTAAGTTAGTTAGTTAGATAGATAGATAGATAGATAGATAGATAGATAGATAGATAGATAGATAGATAGATAGATAGATAGATAGATAGATAGAGAGATAGAAAGATAGATATATAGATATATAGATAGATAGATAGATAGATAGATAGATAGATAGATAGATAGATAGATAGATAGATAGATAGATAGATAGATAGATAGATAGACAGATAGATAGATAGATAGATAGATAGATAGATAGATAGATAGATAGATAGATAGATAGATAGATAGATAGATAGATAGATAGATAGAAAGATAGATAGATAGATAGATAGATAGATAGATAGATAGATAGATAGATAGATAGAAAGATAGATAGATAGATAGTAAGATAGTTAGTGAGTTAATTAGTTAGTTAGTTAGTTAGTTAGTTAGTTAGTTAGTTAGTTAGTTAGTT
Source organism: Lucilia cuprina (assembly GCF_022045245.1). Classification (NCBI taxonomy): domain Eukaryota; kingdom Metazoa; phylum Arthropoda; class Insecta; order Diptera; family Calliphoridae; genus Lucilia; species Lucilia cuprina. The sequence continues at coordinate 76,922,478 of NC_060952.1, forward strand.
AGTTACTTAGTAAGAAATGCACCAAAGTCTCTACCGAGTCTGTTGCACGCTCCTTGCCTCAGGTGTGAACCCAATATACAACTGGTCTACCTTATTAGAACAACTACCACTGACTTACCAGAGCCTACGTGATGTTGTAGAAGCTGTACAAGCGTTATTCTCATTCCTTTTACCTTATATACTTACTTGTAAGCGTTTGTGGTAATTATGTGTGTTCCAATGTCTTCAGCTTATTATTAGAATATCTTAAAATGACAACATGTAATGAACAATGCTGCTGCAGTAGTTACCTAACACAAGTGTAGATAAATAAATTAAAGCATTAAATATTAATTATATTTCATTAACAATGTTTTAATTTTATCATTTTAATTAATTCAAATCTCTCGCTAAGATTAATTGTAAACTATGTTATTGTATATTTATGCAATAGGGTGGCTCAGTTAGATAAACTTGTTTTAGATCGGAAGGAGAATGTACATACATATGTTTGAACCGACAGAATTCGCCTAAATCACTGATGAGAACTCATTTAATAGAGTCTCTAGAAGTCAAGACCTCCGAACGGACAGACTAGAATAGTTCGAATCATAATATTATTAAATTATTAAAATTTAAGTCAAAATGGGTTAAAAAGCTGCATAAAATTTGCAACCTTTATATAATTAGTTATATTTTTCCAAAGGGTTCTTTAGTATTATGTATATATCCTTTACACGTTGAATTTTTAAATGTTTCAAAAAAAGTTCGCAGCTTATATTTCGATTCATGAACACTCTTATTGTTTTGGTTTGGCGTGTAAAAAAAACTAAAATTTTCACAAAGCAATTAAAATATATGACATTTATCAGTAAAAAGCTAAGCTTTAAATAAACATTAAAACAATATATTTATTTATTTTATTTTAATAGTACTAATTATTGTTAACAATTAGAAAAAAACCATTGCATGTATAATTATTAAAAAAAAAACACAACAAATTATCTATTTAATGATCAATTATTAAGACTTAATTAAACATTAATTAAATAAAAATTAACACGATATACATATGTATACACATACCCAGCGAATATTTACTTTATCAAGTAAAAGGTAAAATGTTAAAAATTTACTTAAACAAAAACAATATATAAAGATGTCATTGGAGGCAGGCTTAATCGCTTACAAGTAATAAGTAAAATAAGTCAATGTAAATCATATGAATAAACGTACACAGCTTTGATAGTTTCACGGAAGATGTGTGTATTAAAACGTAACTACATATTTAACACATTATTGATATGGCGTTATTAGATTGCTTCTATGTTATAAGGACGATATATAGTAGTAATTGAAAGGTATGTTATAAGGTAAATGGTTACAATTGAAAATCAATCTCCAGTTGCTTTATACATGTGTGTGTTTTTTACATACTACACCATTTTGGGAAAGGTTTCCCTACAAACAAAGGTTTAAAGAGGGTTTAATTTTACTTTCTATGTTGACTAAGTTATGTCCTTCCGTTTGCGAGAAGCAAGATTCTCTAACAATAGTTAAGTACCAAACGAATTGAATCAAAGGACTTGAAAGAAATTTTCGAAAGAAGGAAAAGAAAATCAATATTTGAAGGATTATCAAAAATTTTCAACAAATTTTGTTGAAAATTTTTGATAATCCGAGGCACAAGATCAGTTAAATCGATACCAAAGCGAAATATTTATGGCTAATATATTTAGTAGGACTAAAAGCGTACTATATCAGCCTCGGATCCAATTCGAGTGTTAGGTGGGGATGTGGGGAGAACTTTTGTTTTTTTTTTTGGAGGGGGTTGAAATTTCCCTTTTCTGGGCCCCGCGTCTATATTATGATCACTTAAAATTATGGAAGATAATCACAGAGAACCAGTATCGAATGCAGCCGAACGTTGACCGAAAAAGTTTAAAAATATGTGGTCAGACATGCAATCGTAATATTCCACCATGAGACGAGCGTTATCATCGTTACAAGTTCCAATAACTTTTGTAAACTACTAAGAAAGAACTGTCAATCATGTAAACATTTGGGCGCTTCCCGTATGAACCAATTACAAAAATTCGTATATCCCCCTAATAAAGCTAGAGTCTTCACATTTTGTACGGATAACATTTAAGTGCATATGAACACTTTAACGTAACAAATTTAGGCATGCAATTGTGGGAGTGGCACCTCCCATACGAATAGCATATCTAGGCTGCAAGAATCCCAAAATTTAGCCCGAACATATTTAACATTTATGTAAATAATTGGTCAATAAGCTGAGGAATTGACAATAGAGGGCGTGGATTCTCCCATATAACATTAATACAAAAATCTGTATATCTGGGAAACCATTAGATCTATAATCGTTCTTAAACCGAGGTCAAACTACTTATTAGAACTACATTTATAGATTATCAAATAAGGGCGTTATAATTCCGATATTAATTAAATACAAAAACGTTTATATCTTGAAAACCATTAAAGGAACAATACTCATAATTTTTCCTTAAGGGTAACGAAGCATTGTACAGCAAAATTGTTCTCATAACATCTTATTATAACAAGTGTATAATAACGTATAATCGACCATGATCGTTAACATTTTCGGATTTGATTTTTGTATACTTTTTTTTACAATTTCATAAAAATAATTTGTAATATTATTTTATAAACAACAAAAATTAACAAACATATAAAATAAATTATGTGTGAAGATATAAAACAATTTAAAAAAATATATTTTTAAACACTTTACTTGACGTCAATGGTGATGATGGTGATAAAAATTCTCGTGATTTTTTTTTTTTTTTCATTCGGAAAAATTTGTTTGTAATTACAATAATTAAAAAATATTTAATAAAATTAAGTTTTTATATAAAAAAAAATAAGAAAGAATTTATAGATGGTCATGACTGACCATAAAATATCCTACACCAAAGATTATGTTACAAATTCTGATTCTATTATATTGTAAGAAGATTTAGATAATGGATTTTCTTAAATGGTGGTTACATGGAGGAAAGGGGTTAATAGGGTCTGATTCTTATAAATTTTGATAGAGGGATTTACGTCTACATTAAAGTTATTTATTCAAAATATCAAATTATAAGTGAATTTTGTCCATCAAATCATTTTCTGAACAGAACTTTGTATAGAGAATGGTGTCAAATGAGACCCTACTTTTATAAAACAAGAATGTATATTCGGGCATGGCCGACCATATGATATCCTACATCAGTCAGTATGTTAAATATGTGGATTATTTTTTAAAAAATAAAGCATTTAATTAATATTTTAAATTTTATTGTGGACTATTGTTACTTATTGTTGACAAAAAAAAGAGATTTTCTACAAGAGGGCTCATAGGGAAGTAGAGGCGCACAATATGGGCCTGTCCTTATAAATTTCGGTGGAGAAATTTACGTCTACTTCAAAGATATTTATGTAGATTTTAATCGTTTTATTTGTGATTATAAGTAAATTTTGACCTTCTAGTCATTTTCGGAAGGGGAGTTTATATGGTTTATATGGGAGGTCAAATCAGGTCCGTTCATTATAAAAATCTGTAGTGTGATTTATAGTTCTATAAAACTAAGTTTTGCTGATTTTTATTGACATTATAGAACATTTAACGTAATTTCGCCCGATTCGGTTGGTACGGTTGTATGGGGGCTATGCGAAAAAATTGACCGATTTTAACCATTTTCAAGTGTTCATCCTTGGATGTGCCAAATTTAAACAAATTATCTTGAAATTCGCGACCTGTAGCATGCGCACAAGCTTTACATGGACACACAGACAGACGGACGGACAGATGGGCATATGTAGCTAAATCGATTCAGAAAGCGATTCTGAACCGATTGGTATGCTTTATTTTAGGATGTTTTGAAAACATCAGCACACACACATAATATCCTTCCAACTATAGTGGTGTAGGGTATAACTAAGTTATTCGTACTCGAATTTTGAGTAATACATAAATATATTAAACTCCTTTATGAGCCCAAAACCCCTATTCGCTGGGTTGTACGGAAGGTATAATGAACTGATTTTAACCTTTTTCAATAAGCTTCATCTATGGGTAAAAATGCAACAAATGATCTTGAAAATTGTGACCTGTAGTGTGCACACAAGGTTTACTTGAATACAATGGCGGACAGGCGGATAGTAGGACAGACGGACATAGCTAAATCAACTCATAAAGTGATTCTGAAACGATTTTGGGAGTTACAAACATTAGCATAAACGCATAAATACCCTCCCCCACTATAGCTGTGTTGGGTATAAATATTTTTTTATGGCCTTTAGACTTAAAATATTTAACGCATCATTAATGTTACTAAATCGAATCAGTTATTCTGAGCCGATTTTGGGAGTTACAAACATCAGCATAAACACACTATAGTTGTGTAGGGTATAAATATTGTATGTGGACTTTAGACTTAAAATATTTAACGCATCGTTAATGTTTGATTAATATTTCTTACTAAATGAAGTATTTTTTTTCTGACCCCACTTACGTCTGTATATATGTATGTACCAGGTGTCTTCATTTGTCTAGTCTTGTATATATTTAGTTCATTGATATTAAAATTTTTATTAAAAAAAACTTTAAAATTTTAAAATTTTATCATTAACAAATTACCATAGAATTTTATATTTTATTTTTTTTATAAAAAAATCATAATATTTTTGTTTAAAGACAATGTCTACAAATTTACTGTTTCGCGTCAAAAGAAAAAAAACATCGTCTATTTTTCCATTACCAGGAAGGTCATTTACTTATGGATTTTTTTTGTTTTTTTTTTTTGGTTTGTTTGCTGACTGATAAAGTGCGTATCTAAAAATTGCTTGTTTGTCTTCTATTTTGTTCGAGGGTAGAACCCTCGTAGTAGTTTTTTTACTTTAAATTTTATTTGGAGTAAAAATTAAATTTATGCATGACATTTGATAACATCGATAGGATTTTAAATATATTAAAAAAATTTGCATTATTTTGTTTTAAAGAAAATAGAAAATATTAAATAAACATTTTTAAATGTCATTGTTCTCAAGCAATAAAAGGAAGTAAGGAATATTATTATATTTATATAAATATTTAATAGTTTAATTGTTAAGTAAACAATAATTACACTATGCACAATGGGAGTGAAATATTAAATTTTAAAGTCTTCACATAACAAGAGTAGGGTACCACATGAACTGACAAACCCGACTATATATTCTTATTTGTTTACTACAAATTTCATTGATTTCAAATTCTGGCATTTGATTGACTGTATAAAATGTTTAACAACATCTGATCGTCAAATCGGTTATTTTAGAGATCAAGGCCACAGGTTCATTAGAATACAAAGTTTTTAAATTTCGAAAAACTTATGAAAGACTAATGCAGCTGGACATCAGTTGTATTTACTTTTTTAGATCAAGAAAATTGTTTTTATTTTTAAAAACAAAAGTGTGGCATAGATAATTTAAAAAAAAATTTTAATATGCTAAAGGCAAAAACAAACAAAAAATAATCACATTGATAGCATAAATAGTATTCCAAATGGAATAAAAAATACTCAAAAAAAAAAAAAAAAAAAAAAAATACTCTATACTTTACGCCTTTAAATTCTTATCAGTTGTGTTTTTTTTCCTCATATTTAAATAGAGAATTCCCACTATATATGTATTTACCATAGAATGTCAACAAAAACATAATAAACAATAAACTAGAAACAAATAAGAAAAATGTAATACAAACTATAAAAATCACTACAAAAAGGAATTGTATTGAAAATAAACAAAATTAGAATAAGAGGTATGGAATGATATATAATCGGTATTTGGAGTAAAAACATGTGTTCAGGAATTTAAAATTTTTAGTGGTTTTATAGGAATTTTAAAATATTTTCAAAAAAAAAAAAAAAAAAACGGCAACAAGAATGACAAACATAAAAAGAGAGTAATAACATGTAAGCTTGATAAGAAAAGCGAAGAAAGAGAGCAAAATTTAGCAGAACATTCAAAGAATTGATTTAAAAGTGATATTAAGAATAATAGCCTTTAAGAAATATTTTGTTCCATGAACTGGTTTCTGGATCTATGTTCTATCCTATGTATTGGTCTATGGTCTTGTTTGTAGTCTGGTCTATGATCTGCACTATGATCTTGTCTATGGTCTGGTCTATGGACTGGGATATGGTTTGGTCTATGGTCTGGGATATGGTCTGGTCTATGGTGTGGTCTATGGTCTTGTCTATGGTCTGGACTATGGTCTGGTCTATGGTCTGGTCCATGGTCTGGTCTATGGGCTGGTCTATGGTCTAGTCTATTGTCTGGTCTATGGTCTGGTCTATTGTCTGGTCTATGGTCTGGCCTATGGTCTGGTCTATTGTATGGTCTATTGTCTGGTCTATGGTCTGATCTATTGTCTGGTCTATTGTCTGGTCCATGGTCTGGTCTATGGTCTGGTCTATGGTCTGGTCTATGGTCTGGTCTATGGTCTGGTCTATGGTCTGGTCTATGGTCTGGTCTATGGTCTGGTCTATGGTTTGGTCTATGTTCTGCTCTATGGTCTGGTCTATTTTCTAGTATTTGATCTGGTATATTGTCTTCTCTGTGGTCTGTGGTATGATTTTTTTTTTTTTTTTATTAATTCTTCATTTACATAACATGATTTATGGCATGGTCAATGGCATGATCTGTAATTTGTTCTATGGCCTAGATCTATAATCATAATTGCATGTTTTTAATGAATTCATGCATTACCTTTTCTGTAATATGCAAAAATTCTGTTTATTTCATTCGTCTTAATTTTTCTTCTATTTACATACGAAACAATAATCCACAATATGTCTTTTTAATTGAGTCGTATTTCCAAATCCACTCACACCAGAAAAGAAGCCACAAATGCTATATTACACACTCACTCTCACTCTTTATATTTTAAACAAAGCAGAATAAAACTTAAATACTAAACCTAAGCTGAGATTTCAGTTCTTTTGACAGTTCATTATGACACTTAACTAAAGAAACAAGAAAGGGATGGATGTGTTTTAAGTAAAACCAAAAAGAAGAACATTCCAAAAAGAATTTTTCGAAAAAAATCGAACATTTTTCGATCTATGGAAAAAAACAAAATGTTAAAGTGTTTTAAAATACGTAAAAAATAAACAAATTTGAAGAAAAGAATTATAAATATTAAAAAAATCTTTATTTTGAAAAAAATTATTGTGATATTTTTTTGTGAAAAAAAAAACAAATTAAAAAATTTAATATAAAAAGTGTTTTTTTTTTTAATTACGAGTACCTTGTGTGTTTTTATTGTTTCGTATTTTTTTTTTTGTAATTTATAATTTTCTAAGTTCAAAATGTATATTTTAGTGGCCATTGTATTTTTAATTGTTTTTACGTTTTTCATAACACAAACATTGATGTGGTAAAGTATTTTAATTATTTATTTTTTTATTATTTTATTTTATTAAAATTTAAAAGTTTGTAAAATTTCCAATGACAGATTGAATTTTGTGGTTGATTTTATATAGGGAAACTTTTTTAAACCTGTCCTTATATGTATTTTGTGAATAAGTTCAAAGAATGCTATCATTTCACAATAAAGACCTGCACAAGACAACAATAGTGCGGCATTTGAAAAAATATCGTGTCCGCTATCACAAACACACGAAATTATTGTTGTCTCGTGCAGGCCTTTATTTCATAATTAAATTAATTTAAGATTTACTGCTTAACTGTAAACTGGTTGGCGATCGTACACAAAATATATAATATCAAAGGGGTTATTACCAACCCACTATATAATTGAACAGATACAGATTTGAACGGAAATAGTTGTAAGATCAGTGAGGATCACTATCAAATTTAGATCAAGAAGCAAATCCAAGGGTACGATCCCCTAAAAATTAGATCAACTAATAGAGGAAGACAGTTATTTTGCCAGAGATGTAAACAATAAATTGATATATAGTCCAGTCTATTCTGTAAACAAAATCTCATTTTTAAACCGAGTACACAAATCTAAGAGCTAAGGCTGGGAATTTGCAAAGAATTTATTCTATCCTTCCGTAGAGACGGTAAAAGCTAGAGGAGTGAAAATTTGAAACAAATAATTTTTATTAATAATAGGTCCACGATTTTACATTGGGTTCCTAGAAACCAAAATCTTTTTAACATAATTCGGATCATAATTAACACTCTTTCAGAATATTTTCAAAAAATACTTTTTAGAAATTATTTTCTTAATCAAAACTAACTTTCAAAACTAACTTTACAACTTACATATATACGATTCGGAATTGGCGACCAATGTCGACTAGCATTCTTATCTTTTTACTGCCAGTGATATCGATATATATCTTTCATTAGAGGTAGGACCACATGGCTTGGTCGCCCTATATCCCCCAGGGGCATGTTTCTTTGATGGTATAATTCCTTGGTATGATTTGACATGAGGTCTAACCAGAGAACCACATACGGGTGACCAGTTGTCCGTAGGACTATGTCCTGGCTGGTCAATTGGTTGAGGTTCCTTCGGGATCTATGTAGTGGCTGTGGTTTAAACCCTAATTCGCGGGAAGTGGCGTTTATAGGACTGATGTAAGGTAAATTCAAGTGAAACCTTTAAATGTTCCTTCCATGTCCAGGTATGTTCAGAGTAAATTCTGTTCATACTAGAATTACCACAGTGTGTCCCTGTGAGTAAAAACAAAGTCTCGGCTTATTTAACGGATTCGTACTTCGGTCTACCGGATACGTGTCTAGGTGCTATTGCCGACTCTACAGAGGCCATCCTACCTGCGTGGTTGTATACGAAAGTGATGTTTTACATCTCGGAAATTAAGCAACGGATCAGCAATGGTCAGAAATTAGATAGCTCAAGTACTTCAGCAAAGTGCTTGTACATGGACCGGTCCATCCATGTACAAAAATTGCAATCGGCGTGTAAAATACACAAGGAGGCAATGGTGAGTTGTTTATTATAATCATCCAGTGGTTGTAAAAGTATCACCGTGAGATATGGCTACGCGCCAGGTACTCACGTAAAGCACTTCGACTTTAATGTCACCCTACATGATTCTAGGTTAAGTCGTTTAAATAATAAAAAAAAAACAAATAAGTTGAAGGCTCTACTTAATAAATATTACAATTTTATAACATAGTGTGATTATTTATGATTCCTGGTCAAATTAGATTGCTTACTTTCTTAAGCAACTATTTTTCTATCATTTAAAAATATGCTTGACAATTAAGGCCGGAAGTAGTGTACATACATACATTGTATATAATACATACTTAAGATCATATTATATGTATATACCCAGCAAAAATTTACATTGAAATATAAGGAGGTGAAATTGTTAAAATTTAAAATTAAGTCATTATTTTAAGACAAAGAAGGCATTGGATCTTATTTCGATCGCTTACAAGTAGAGAGATAAATAAGTACTTACTACAATGATTTGCAAATGGGGATTTAAGTAATTTGTTTATAAGAATGTAAAAGAAAACAATTGTCTATGTGGTTACTTTCCTTACGTCTATGATTAATTATTATAAACATAATATTTTCGTTTGTATTAAAAAGTTTGAAATTAAAATAGCAATGCTGTAAGTCATTACTGCACTACTTCCAACTAGTGCAGATGCTATTTAGTAATCATTGTAAAATAAGAACAGGTCATTACCATGTTTTTGCTGGGTACATATTTATATATATAATGCCAAAACAAACAATAAATTCAGCTGAAATAATATTATTTTTTAATTTTTTTTAAAGCTTTGCATTTCATTAAACTTTTTGCAATTGATCAAATTTCTTTCATATTTCATATTTTTTCACTAATTAATTTTCTGTTAATTATGCATATTTATTTTCTTTAAAACGTATTACAAATTGCGTTGTTAATTAAAAATTTTAATATTAAATTATATAAAAAAAACTAAACATACATATGCTAAAAAAAGCAGAAATTTTTAAATATTTAATAACAGGAAACATTAAAATATATTAACAAAAAAAAAAGATCTTTAAGTTGAAAGATTACATGAATATACATTTTGATTAATTGCTTTTTAGACACTTTGTTCTTTTAATAGTTTTTCTTGAAATTGTAAAATTATTATTTTTACATAATTCACATGGTTAAATTTTCTTAGAAAATTAAAATTTTATTATTTATGGCAAATTTTTATAAATTTTTATCTTAAATACAAACTTTTTTGCAACTTTCTTACAAAATTGGCAAATCTAGCAATGGTATAGCATTTTTTGACACGAATGTCGAAGTACTTAACGTGAACACCAGCCATATTTTTCCACCACTAGGTAAGCTTCGTAGCGACTCACCACCGACCTCCATTGTGCGGTCCAGAATACGCGTACTTTGCTCGAGTGCTCTAGCTATCTAATCTCCTGCTATGGAAAACCAGTTAGGGAATAACAAGTGTCATGAGACAAGCTCAATCTAACCCCGACAAAGGAAAAGTCTGGTTAGAGCCGATAAAAAGGGCAGACCCAACATCAGGTGAAAATAACCTATTAATGCTATTAGGAATGCTCTCTCTATACAAACATTTTCGTCATCTAAAGATCCAATCCAGTACATTCATGGACTTTATATGTCGCCCAACCATAGCACTAGGATGACTTCTGTTGTTTCGGCCACAGCACCTAGGGGACGTAACAGGTGGTTCGAACACTCGGTTCTATATTTAATTGAGAGACTTAATTCAGTGGCCACAAAGACCTACTATTATAAGTTGATCGATCACTTTTAGTGTAAACTCCAATACACTTCAATCATAACTCTATTCTTACTTCCGACATCTCAAATCGGGATCCCTTTTGTGTATCTAATATAAGAATATGATGACACAACTCACTCCAACACAAATTTTTGCATTATCAACTCAATTCCAACATTTTATTATATCTCAGTCTTACCCTGTATTTTGTACCGCCCCTAGAAACTAGGAGCGATAACAGAAACCTATCACGAACATGTATATTTCACAGTGTAATAAACCTTTAACCAAACACCCCCTCCTACCACAGCCACTACGTGGATGCTGAAGAAACCTCAGTCAACTAACCAGCCAGGACAAAGTTCGGCGGGCAACTCCTTCTGACCTTAGGCCCCATTTCATCACCAGTTAATAGTCCCAGCAGACTATTGGAACTGGAGGCAATTATATACCCCGGGAATGCAACACACCAAGATGTTGGTCATACGTTGGTCATACAATCGTACAACTGTAAAATTTCATTGTCAAACAATGAATTTATCTACTAACAAAAACTATCAGTTCAAACTGTTGTCAGATTTTTCCATGGCAAAAGTTTCCAGATCTTATTTTATAGGCATATTTTCTTTTAATGCCAATAGAAAGCATTTATATGACAATTCAATATGACAAATGATTCCATTCACATATCTGACAATAAAAATTTGTCTGATAATTATCTGACAATGGCAACGTAATGTGATAGATGTCTGACAATAATATTGTTTTACAATATACTGACAATGTTTTTCCTAACAGCGTTAGAAGACAAAAATTGTATGTTGTTAGACATTATCTGAACATTTTTCTGTCAACGTTGTAAGATCTGACAACCGTGTACACATAGCTAAACAGCTGCAAGTATTTATTAGTTTTTAAGGAGCAAAAACTTTTATTACTATGTAAAGGATTCAAATGATAAAATTTACTTACACAATAGCATTTTAAGACATTATTTTAAAACAGTAATGTCATTGGAATCAATTACTTACCACAAATGCTTACAAATAATTAGATAAAGTAATCTTACAGTAATTGTACAGCTTCTATAGCTTCACAATCAAGTGAACTAACTAGTGGATAAGATAATATCTATATAACACATTATTAGTAAAACCTTATAAGACTACTTCTATGTAATCCAGACGGTAAGTAATTAAAATTGAAAGTCATTATATAGTTTTTGCTGGGTATTTATTGTAAATATTTAAAATAAAATATTCCTTTAAAATTTGTAGACTAGCAGCCAAGTAGCAATTTGTAAACAGTCTACAAATAAAGTTTCTATTGCCACTTATTTGTTTATAAGAATTTTTATTAGATTTTTGTTTGACACTAAAGTAAATATTTAAAATATATTAAAATATTTTGAGATGAACAGTAAGTGTATTTTTCTATTAAATTAAGAATTTTATAAATTAATGAAATGAATTGATTTTCTTTTTAACATTTTCCAATTTATAGGAAATTGTGCTAAAGCTTACTTGGCAACAGCATGCAAATCCTTTTGCAGTTTCTAGGTGAAAAAATATTCATATATATTTTGTCTAATTTTTCCTTGACTGACAGACAGACAGAGTATTTTCAACATAACGTTATGATTTCTTATTAGCAATTATAATTTACTACTATAATTATAATATTTATGTGTGTATGTGCTGATGTACACATACCTCTTTTGCCAGATATTTTTCCTCAATATTCTTATTCCCTATTTATTTGTGGGTTTTTTTTACAGCCAATGAAGCAATTAAAATTGCTGTCAATTAGCGAGAAACTGAAGCCAAGAAAAGGATAGCAGAACATAAAATGCGATATAAATGTATGGCTCATATAACATTTTTAAGCAGTTAAAGGAAATAAGAATTTCAAAGGAATATAGTGGTAAATACCCATAATAGTCTAACACAATTTAAACAAGAAAAGGTACTTTAATTTGTGTCAATCATTGATCAGCAAATATATCTAAAGGGATCGAAAAATATTTCAGGATATTCTTTATAATAAACTGATGTTAGATAAAGTCTAACTGCAATCAGTGATTTCTTAGTTTTTTTTTTTACTTTAGTCCTGATGTTTTTGAGTTCTCTTTGTGCCTATCACTGCTCTGAATGTAAATTGTCTGTTGCTAAGTGTTTTTACTAATAGGAATACAGACGGTAACACACACACACGTAGACAAACTTTGCTGACACCTATACTAACACTTTAACCTATAGAATAGACTGGAAATTGAAAATATTTATTTGTGGGACAAATTTAAATGATGAGAATTATTTATGTTTAAAAATTAAATTAAACTATCATTTAAAACTTCATTACATAGAAGTAGTCTAATAAGCTCTTATTAATAATGTGCTATATAATTACTTTATAATTCATTTGTCCTCTTGCCTGTTAAGCTTTAAAAGTATTATACGATTTACAGCTACAGCTTTTTCTAATTACTTGTAAGCATTTGTGGTATTGCACTTGTCTCCAATGATATCATCGTATTAAAGTAATGACTTAAAATGTTATTATGTAAGTAATTTTTAGCCTTGTAACCCCTTACCAGCAAAAACTAAGTAATGAATTTCAATTGTAATTATTTACCTAACAACTTACATTTCAATGACTACGGCATATCGTCTGAATTATATAGAAGTCATCTAATAAGGTCTTATTAATAATGTGTTATATAAATTATTACAAATCGTGCAGAGTTTTAGGATTTCAGATCTAATAGTCTTCCATACATACGATTTTATGTATTTAATTCATATTAGAGGTATCACGCCTCCATTTGAGTTATTGGTGAAAAGTTTAAGAATTTTTGCTCTTATAGTTTCTAAGTATTAAATTTGTATGAAAGCTTCCAAGAGCTTCTAATAATTCTTCTCCCATTTCCTCACAGATTGTATATAATCCATATGTGAGGTGTATTATTATTAAAATGTTCTCTTGGAGGTAAAATTTTTTGTTATACGAATTTTTGTAATTAATTTATATAATAGGTTCCAAACTCTCCCGCCTCTTACCACAGATATACTAATTAAAGATTTCTATTACATGGAAGGTTATACACTTCACATTTTCATTCAGATGATAAGGCTTTCCATACAATTTTTTTCAATTGTTGAAAATTTCGACATATAAGACTTGTTGTGTATGTGGGTGTGACATGTCGCCCACTTCGAATTATAAGTAAAAAGTCCAACAAACTAACCGTTTCGTTGCCTATAAAGTCCAACAACCTCGTAGGAGGAAGTCACCTGTATGCTCGGTAGCTAGGGGTAACTCTAAATGGTAGGTGAAATAGGTAGTCCGGGACTGTCCGACCGAACTGCTGGGTAGATACAGACATATATTTATATTAATGTACATTAAGGTTAAAACCAAAGTTTGGTCATATCACTATATGATAGCCAGTAGATTTCTAAATATTTTTTCTCGGGTCATTTTAGTGCAAAAATCTTCATCAACTCGATTTCATAAAACCATTTACGAACAAATTTATTTGCGTTTTTAATAGTATAATATATTAGGAAGCTAAATTTCTAAGGGGTAGTAAGCCTGCAGCCCATATTCTGTTTCTCTATATAAATGTCGTAGTCAAATAATGACACTTGACTATCGTAATTTTTTAATTTTGTATTAAAAAAACTAATAGTGTCGTTAAAAGCGAATATTGAAAACTTTAAAGCTTTTGCCGCGGAAACTTTTTTAACGCTCGGTAAAATGTTATATTATTTCTCTACTACCATATGAGACCCCTTATAAAAAAGGGGTAAATATGGACCTATATAAATAAATCTTGATGGAAGAATTTACGTTTTCTTCAAAGTTATTTATGTAGAATTTAATCGTGTTATTAGTGTTTATAAGTGAATTTTGACCTTTAAATTATTTTCTGATGGGAAATGACGAGTGCTTTACGTGGGTACCTGGCATGATGTCCTACCCCACGGTGGCCTTTTTTATCCACTGGGTAGACTTAAACAACGGTCTACCATTGCCCCTGAATCCCTTAATGAAAAACTCAGGTGACTCAGATGGGGAGTTTGTGTTGAGGCCCGATTATAAAAAAACAGTAGTGTCATTTAGAGTTCTATAAAACTAAGTTTTGCCGATTTTTGTTCACATAATAAAACATTTTACTTAATGATGAGACCAAGACCCTTTTCGGGGGTACGGATGAATGGGGGCTAGGCAAAATATTTTCAATAGCATACGTCCCTGTACCAAAAGTAGAGAATGTGTCAAATTTTATAAAATTATGTTGAAAATCGTAATCTGTACATGGACACACAGACATACGGATAGACAGACGGACGAACGGACAAAGCTAAATCGACTAAGAAAGTGATTCTGAGCCGATTGGTATACTTTAAGGTGGGTGTAGGATAAAAATTTTTGGGTGCTACAAATAAACTATTGTGGTGTAGGGTATAAAAATCTGACCACAAATTAGGGACATATGATTAGAATTCCCGATAAAAAGCTTTTGATTTAAGCTTTTTTATGTTTCTAATAATTTACTAGATATATATAGAGGGATTCAAGTGTAGCAATTAGGTAATATGAATATCAAATGAAAGCTATTTGACAAAGCTTTCATTTGATATAAATATTAAGTAATTACAAACAAGTGTTTATCATATATACAATTATATGGCAAAAATTTGCACAGTTTGCTATTTTCCAAAGCTCTGTTACATTTAGTTTAATAATATATTAATAAAATTTCATTTCATTGAACTTTTGGCCTTGATCTAAGCATGTGCCTTTTTGAAAAAAAATTGAGGTTAACCTTTGGTCAAATTGACAAACTAAATGCTGAAATCTGTATATTTTCCTAATTTAATATTCAATGTCATTGATTTCTTAAAACATAAAATGAAATAAAAACACTACTCACTAAAGACTTTATCTTTAAACTTCATCCTTTACAGGTATCGTCAGACACGTTTTAGTTCTCGGCGTGTACGAAAACGTGTGATATTCAAACATGGTGATTGTAATGTGGTACAAGGAAATGTGGCCAAACGAAGACGAAGATATCTACAGGTAAGTTAATACATACAACAACACACAACTAAAGCTCTGGGAGTTGGTAGAAAAAAAGGAAATTTCAGCTATGCAAGCAATTGATACTGTTTTACCTTGAGGAAAAAAACATGAAATGTTTAAAGGAATCTTACTTACATTTGTATTTTGGTTTTTTTCCAAAGTGCAAATATTTATGCGAACTTATAAGATTTGTATTTATATCTTGTTGTTTTGTTTTACCCTACACCTCTATTATGACATTCTGTTTAAGTTTATAACACACAAACTAAAAGTCACTTTATCAGTAGATTTAGCCTATAATATTTTCCTTAGATCGTCCAACTGTCTGTTTATTCGTGTAAACTTCGTGCGCAAGTTGGAAAGGTAGTTGTTAATTTTCTAATCTTTTAGACAGTAGCTCCTGGGTCCGATTCCTACCACAATATACCAAATAAAGTTATTTTTTCGGATTCGATGAAACATTTATCCTCCTATTATATAATCGTTGTAATGTATCATATGGTCGACCTTGCCCAACTATACCTATTTCCATACTTTATTCTTATTTTTTGTTGAGTCTTTTTTTCTTCGGTTTTTTCCACTTTTGATTTGAATTGTTGAATAAACACTAGTTACACAACATGAATTGAATGGTGGAATTTCTACAAAGTAATTTGAAGTATGTCCTTTTTGGAAAGAACAAAAAGATTTTATTTCAAATATCTTGATATTTATTTTATATAATTAGACTCTTTTTATTAAAGCGAAGTAGCAAATGAAGGTGAAAATGCTGAAACATGTCAAATAATCCTATTTTTATATTTTTTGTAATATAATAAATTAATTTATGTCTAATTATATGTTTTTAGTAAGCAGTAACTAATTATATAACTACAATACTTTCAGTATTCCACTTAATGATTCTTAAGTCTATTTATGACGGTGTAATTCCTTCCTACATCTTCAAAAATATGTTGAAATATATATTTAGGAAGCATTCTCTTTGAAACAATAAAAAAGGAAACTGTTATACAGTTATAACCAACGACATCTGAAAACAAGTATGAATGTATAATCGGGCATAACCCACTAATTAAAAGAGGGTTTATAGGGAAGTAGATGTAAATATGGACCTATCCTTATAGATGTTGGTAGAGGAAATTGCCAACCCTTCAAGTAATTTTTGAAGGGGGACTGTTGATTCGGCAACAGCACCTAGAGACGTAACCGGTGGACCGAAGCACGATCCATCAATAAGCCGTAGACATCGTTCTTACTCACAGTGATACGCTGTGGTAAGTCTGATATGAACAGAGTATACTCTGAACACATCTGGACAAGGAAGGAAAATTAATTGGTATCACTTGTATATGATACCTTTCATCCATCATCATTCAACCCAGCACACATCTCATTTATTCGACACATTCATAGAGAAAAACATACGACACACTCATTTAGGTATACGGGTGGATGAGTCCCGCATACCTCTACATTCCGTATCATATACAATTGACACCAACCCATTTCCAACGCTTAGTCCCACAGTCACTCCTCTGTGGGGTATCTGTTGATTTTCGGCAACAGCACCGAACTTATCCCGAAATATTGACTATTATCATGCATCAGTCTTTTAACCGCTCTTCCCGCGAATTTGGGTTCAAGCAACAGCCACTACGTGGATACCGAAGGAACCTCAACCAACTGACCAGCCAGGACATAGTCCTGCGGGCAACTGGCCACCCGTAGTACCAGATTATGAGGTGCTCTGGTCTGACCTCTGGCAATCTATGCAAGGACTAAGCCAAGCAGTAGACTGAGAACACCAATTTTTCAATCCCGGTCAGATTGAAGGTATTGGGCCCTTTTTATACCTCGGGATTGCAATAACACCAAGGCGGAGGTCTCGCCAAGGTAACAAGCCCCCGGGGGTTTTTTGGAGGGGGAGTTTGTGTGGGGGCTAGGGTCAAATGAGGCTCGATCATTATGAAATTCGGCAGGGCCATTTAAAGTTCTATAAAACTAAGTTTCGCTGAACTTTGTTGACATAAGAAAACATTTAACTCAATTATGAACCCAAAGACCCCATTCGGGGGATACAGTTGTATGGGGGCAAGGCGAAAAAATGGACCGATTCGTATACGTTTACTTCGTTTTTATACAGTTTTTTGTAAAAAAACTGTATTATTACTAAAATCCAGTTTTTGTACTAAAAACCAATTTTCACACTAAAAACGTGTTTTATACTAAAAACCAGTTTTTATACAATAAAGCCGTTTTTATACAAAAAACCCGTTTTTATACAAAAAAAACAGTTTTTATACTAAAAACCAGTTTCTATACTAAAAACCAGTTTTTATACTAAAAACCAGTTTTTAAACTAAAACCCGTTTTTACACAAAAACCACTTTTTGTACTAAAAACCAGTTTTGTACTAAAAATCAGTATTTGTACTAAAAACCAGTTTTTTTTTACTCAAAAACACATTTTTACTGAAAAACACTTTTTGTACTAAAAATCAGTTTTTATACTAAAAATCAGTTTTTATACTAAAAACCAGTTTTTATACTAAAAATCAGTTTTTATACTAAAAACCAGTTTTTATACTAAAAATTAGTTTTTATGCTAAAAACCAGTTTTTATACTAAAAACCAGTTTTTATACTAAAAACCAGTTTTTATACTAAAAACCAGTTTTTATACAAAAAAAAAACAGTTTTTATAAAAAAAACCAGTTTTTTTATACTAAAAACCAGTTTTTATACTAAAAACCAGTTTTTATACTAAAAACCAGTTTTTATACTAAAAACCAGTTTTTATACTAAAAACCAGTTTTTATACTAAAAACCAGCTTTTATACTAAAAACCAGTTTTTATACTAAAAACCAGTTTTTATACTAAAAACCAGTTTTTATACTAAAAACCAGTTTTTATACTAAAAAACAGTTTTTATACTAAAAACCAGTTTTTATACTAAAAACCAGTTTTTGTACTAAAAGCCAGTTTTTATACTAAAAACCAGTTTTCATACTAAAAGCCAGTTTTTTATACTAAAAAACAGTTTTTATACAGTTTTTGTAAAAAAAAAAACAATTTTATACTAAAATTCAGTTTTTTATACTAAAAAACAGTTTTATACTAAACTTCAGTTTTTTATATTAAAAAACAGTTTTATAATAAAATTCAGTTTTTTATACTAAAAAACTGTTTTTATACTAAAAAACTTTGTTTATACTAATAATTAGTTTTTAAACTAAAAACAAGTTTTTATACTAAAAACCAGTATTTATAACAAAAACCAGTTTTTTATACTAAAAATCAGTTTTTATACTCAAAAACAACATCCTAAAAAACCATTTTTTTACTAAAAACTGTTTTTATTCTAAAAGTAGTTGTACGAAAAATATGTTTGTATACCTTAAACCAGTTTATATACTAAAAATTTTATATTTAAAACCAGTTTTTATACTAAAACCAACAAATTTATTTTATCCCAAAACCCTGTTTTCTATTTTGTCTTGGTTATTGTAATCATTTTTTTTTTTTTGTAATTGTGTGAAGTTTTATTCTACTATATGACAAATGTGACAGTCAGTCAAGTCTGTCCGACACTTTATTGCCAAGACAACTTACCAAATAACAACTACGTAGTTTATTTTATTCAAACAACTGTGTTGAATTATTATTTTGTTTTTACATTTCTTTTGCTTCAACAAAATAAAATAATTGTCTCAAATTACATGTGCAAAAACAAATCTTTAATCTTTTTTTCATCCTTTTTTTGTGGATTTTGTTTTACTTCTAAGAACTACGTAAAAAAATATTATAAATCTTTTTTACACATCATTAGGATTTGGATTTGTTACGCAGTCCTTTTTTTGTTTTTGCTATTTTTACATCCACCAGAGAATGGGGTTTATGTTGATTTAGTCACTCCGTTTGTAACACATCGAAATGTTGGTCATAGACCTAGAAAAGTATTCACATTATGTTTCCTTATAAAATTCAAAGACAATCTAGCAATGTCTGTCTGCCAGTCAGGCGGTCAGTCAATAATATATAAGGTTAGTTTGGTATTGTTACCAAATTTTATGTTGTATGGTCCATATTTGACCCCACTTTCCATATAAAAGTTTCCTGTCAGAAAATTACTTTATCGCTAGCGTCGTATAAGGTTCTTTTTCGGTCTATAATTGACATAAGCTCTATTGCAAATATCACCCTGAATCCTTTTATGCGTAATGTTTTGAAGATTCGTTTTAGCCCCAATATAAAACTCTTACTTGTTTACATTATTAGTGGACAAATAAATATTCGCACTTTTGTTTATTTTTAGATTTTTTATTTTTGTCTATTAAGGTTGAAAAATCCTAGATTTATTTCTAATATTTATGTAGGTGTTAAATTTTATGTTGTAATAAGGACCTTTGTCAGACTATTATTGTTTTTAATACTGTTCTAAGTAGTCTGGTATGCATTTATAAATTTAAGTCCTACATGTGCGAGATACAAATTCAAAAATTGAAAAAAAAAAAATATATATTTAAAACAGATAACGGTAAAACAAGTATTTCAAGTTTAGTCTATATATTTTTAAAAGAATCATTATATTTAAATATCACTCTGACTACTTCCTTTTACAGCCACACATGCATACATATATGTATGTATATGTTATCTACTTTTCGAAACCCCCTCTATTAAAGTTTTATCATATTGCCTGTCACCTGTAATTACAGTCTTACAGATTAATGCCACTTGCCTCCAATATGTTTAACACTGATTTAATGTTAATTATATTCAAGTGTTATAATCTTTATTAATATTAATTTGATCTGTAAAATAATTTCAATTTTAAATTAAATTTCAGTTTATTCTCCACTAGATTTGTTCGATTCTAATTAATAAATAATTTTGTGGCAGTTGACCTTTTGGGCAAAATTTAATCAGATTTTTTTTTTATTCTATTGACACAAAAGGCTAGTTTTTGTCGATGAACATATATACGCATATATATTTTGCTATTGTTGGCTTATTTGTTTCTGTTAATTAATAGTAAATTAAATATATTAAATTACATTTACAGTTTGTTTTTTTTTATAAATAAAATAAATAGATTTATACGACTGATTATAAATTTTTTTTGATATTATATTATAAATTATGCAATTCTTTCCAGAAACAAAACGTATGAAGAAAAAGTATGAGAACTAACTAAATCGTTTGAAATCTGATAGGTGTTGTTGGGTTTTTATTGCGTAGTTAAGAAATAGATAGAAAAGTGTTTGTTTAAAACTCGTAAAAACAATTGTTTTAAAAAATCAAAAGTTTATTACTAAAAACCAGTATTAAAGAATTTAATTGAAGTTTTAATGAAAAACCAGTTTTGTATACAAAAAACTGCATTATTCTAAAAAGCTGTTTTCACACAAAATTAAATTTTTATACTAAACAGCAGTTTTTATACAAAAAAGCAGTTTTTACAATTAAAAGCAATTTTTATACTAAATGACAGTTTTTATGTTAAAAATCAGTTTTTTTACTAAAAAGCAGTTTATATACTTAAAAGCAGTTTTTAAACTAAAAAGCCGTTGTTATTCCTATATAGAAACAGATTTTATACTAAAAACCGGTTTTTATACAAAAACCAGTTTTTATACAAAAAACCAGTTTTTATACAAATAAACAGTTTTTATACTAAAAACCACTTCTTATACGTAAAACCAGTTTTTATACTAAAAACATGTTTTCATACTAAAAACAGTTTTTATACTCAAAACCAGTATTTGTTTTTATACTCAAAACCAGTATATAATAAATACCAGTTTTTAAACTAAATACTAGTTTTTATACTAAAAAACAGTTTTTATACTAAAAACCTGTTTTAATACTAAAAACCTGTTTTTATACTAAAAACCAATTTTATACTAAAAGCCAGGTTTATACTAAAGACCAGTTTTTATACTAAAAACCAGTTATTATACTAAAAACCAGTTTAATACTAAAAACTGGTTTTAATACTAAAAATCAGTTTTTATACTAAAAACCAGTTTTATACAAAAACTGTTTTGTACTAAAAACTCGTCTTTAAAAACATTTTTCTAAAATTTTATTAAAAAAATCTATTTCTCCCAATATCCTTACAGGACATTTTCACCACCCTTGTCGACGCTCAATGGCGTTGGACCCTCATGGTGTTCGCCTTTAGTTTTCTCATATCCTGGGCATTTTTCGGTCTCATCTGGTGGACGATAGCCTACGCACACGGTGATCTCGAATGGATACAAATGCGCGATCAGCAACCTGAATTAATACAAAATATGACACACACTATGTGTGTGACCGAAGTACGTTCATTCATATCAGCATTTCTATATTCGATTGAGACTCAACACACAATCGGTTACGGTAATCGTTTCATAACCGAAGAGTGTCCCGAAGCGATATTCACAATATGTCTTCAATGTATAACGGGTGTATTTATACAAGCATTTATGGTGGGCATTGTTTTTGCCAAACTTTCGCGGCCGAAAAAACGTGCCCAAACTCTATTATTTTCACGGAATGCGGTTATATGTCATCGGGATGGTGTGCCGTGTCTAATGTTTCGTGTCGGCGATATGCGAAAGTCTCATATTATTGAGGCTCATGTGAGAGCGCAGATAATAAGGAAGAAAGTAAGAGAGAAAATTTCTTTATGTTTTATAAATATATATTAAATTTCAATATTGTATTTCTCTCATAGGTCACTAAAGAAGGTGAAATTTTACCTTTTTATCAACAAGAACTTACCGTGGGTGCCGATGGTGGTGAAGATCGTTTAATGTTTATTTGGCCTACTACTATAGTGCATAAAATAGATCGTCATAGTCCTTTGTATATGCTGTCTGCTTCCGATATGTTAAAGGAAAGATTTGAAGTGGTTTGCATGCTGGGTAAGTTTTGACTTCATAAAAAACAAAAAAACGAACTGGAAAATTTCCAATAAAAACATTCATATTTTGTTTCTATATAAAGAGGGTGTTATTGAGTCCACCGGCATGACCACTCAGGCACGCAGCAGTTTCTTGCCCTCGGAAATCTTATGGGGTCATCGTTTTGTAAACGTTGTTTCATTCCGCAAAGAAACCGGAGAATACGAAGTTGATTATACCTTATTCAATAATACCTATGATGTGGATACACCTTTGTGCTCAGCCAAAGAATTAGATGATCTTAAAGAAGAATATACCAAAAATAATAAAGCAGGTTTAGGTATGAAATAGAAAATTAAATTAATTTTACAAATTAATAATTAATAATAATAATTAATAATTAATATTTTCCATTTAGATCGCGCTTTATCTGTAGGCTTAATAAAACATATATCTTCCGCTGCCTCTGTGGATCATTTGGATCCGGCCAGTGATGAATCTTTAGATTCTGGTCGCCTACAAATACGCTCAAATTCCATTCCCAATGGTGCTTTGGCAGCTGAACTAGAACCATTAAATAATAATAAACCCTCATTTGCGGTCGGTGGTTCAACGATTATACCAACCATAACCACAAATTTCCAAAGTATTAATGAGTTAAATAATTCCAATACAAATTTAACATCGCTATCCAAAAATAATAATAACAACAACAACAATAACAATAATAATAGCACAAACAATGTACACACTAGTAATAGTAGTCTAAAGAAATCCTCCAATTCCCGACGTCTTTCCATAAAACAAGATCAGCTTCCTTTAGATTCATTATGCTGATATTTAAGTAAAATTTTAAAGAAATATTTATAAATTGAAATTTTCTATTTGTATTATTTTCATGATTATTATTATTATTTTTGTCTTTTTGTTCGAAACTAATGTTTTCAAGTTGTTTGTCTTTTATTTTTAGATATTTTTATGTTGAAGACGAAGATGAATTGAAAAGGAATTGTAGTTAAGATAAAACAAAAAAAAAACAGATTTTTATTTTAAAAATCTATTTTTTCTAAAATTTGTTTTTTATGTTAAAACTTCTTTTTGTACGAAAAACCTGTTTTCAGGTTTTTACTAAAGTCCAGTTTTTACAGTAAACCCGTTTTTACTCTAAAAATCAGTTTTAATGCTAAAAACAATTTTTATACTAAAAAACAGTTTTTATACTAAAACAAATTTTTATACTAAAAACTAATTTTTATAATAAAAACCAGTTTTTATACTAAAAAACAGTTTTTTACTAAAAAACAGTTTTTATACTAAAAATCAGTTTTTATACTAAAAACCAGTTTTTATGCTAAATACTAATTTTTATACTAGAAACCAGTTTTCATACCAAAAACAAATTTTTATACTAAAAACTTTTTTTATACTAAAAAACAGTTTTTATACTAAAACCCGTTTTTATACAAAAGCCCGTTTTTATACTAAAAAATATTTTTATATTAAAAACAAGCTTTTATACTAAAAACCAGTTTTTATACCAAAAACCGTTTTTACACTAAAAACTAAAAACTGGTTTTATACTAAAAACTGGTTTTTATACTAAAAACTGGCTATTATATTAAAAACTGGTTTTATACTAAAAACTGGTTTTATACTAAAAACTGATTTTTATACTATAAACCGATTTTTATACTAAAACTGGTTTTTATACTAAGAACTGGTTTTTATAGTAAAACTGGTTTTTATACTAAAAACTGGTTGTTACACTAAAAACTGGTTTTACACTAAAAACTGTTTTTATACTAAAAACTTAATTTTATTCTAAAAACTAGTTTTTATACTCAAAACTGGTTTTTATACTAAAAACTGGTTTTTATACTAAAAACTGGGTTTTATACTAAAAACTGGGTTTTATACTAAAAACTGTTTTTTATACTAAAAACTGGTTTTTATACTACAAACTGGTTTTTATACTAAAAACTGGTTTTCGTACTAAATACTGGTTTACACACTAAAAACTGGTGTTCATACTAAATACTTGTTTCTATACTAAATACTGGTTTTTATACTAAAAACTTATTTTTAAATGACAACTTGTTGTTTATACTAAAAACCAGTATTTATGCTATAGACCTGTTTTTGTACTACAACCTGTGCTTACGTTAAAACCCCGTTTTTTATGCTGAATTCCTGTTTTTATATTAAAACCTTTTTTATACCAAATACCAGTTTTTCTACTAAAAATGCTTTTTATGCTAAAAACTGAGTTTTATTCAAATTATTCATTGGAAATTGGAATTTTTAAATATCTTCCATTTACGCTCTTCAATCTTATATTATCTACAATATTCATCTTTCAATTCATCTTTCTTTTCAGCATAATATTTCTATTAAAACTCTTATCCTTAAAGTCCTTTTATTGTATTGGGACATTTAAAGATTAAATGCCATATTTTTTAATTCATAAGTTTAAGTCTAATTAAAACAAGAAAGAATTTATAATTGATATTAAACCACAAATCATTATAGGCTTTCTTTATAAAATTTTGTCAAAGATTTATAAAACAAATTTTCATACAAAATTTGTACTATAAATCTTTGATAAATTTTTATGAATAAGGCAAATAATATTTAAAAAAAAAACATAAAATTTTTTAAAATATTTTTTTAAAAAGATTTTAATTAAATATATATAATTTTCTTTTCAAATTATTATTACATAAGTAACGTCAAAAATTGTGATTGTCTACATATAGAAATTTAAAATAATAATAAAATAAAATTAATAATTAAATTGCACAAAAGCGCTTTAAATAAAACAAGTGATTTAAAACACAGATTAACAGACAGTTAAATAAATTTACTGAAATAGACCTATTTTTTATAAAAAAAACAAATTTTCAAGAAATTAAAAGTAAAAAAATCCAGTAAATAAAGTTATTTTTAAACAATTAAAAAGTAAACATTTTCACAACTCTTTTTAACAATAGAAAACTACATATTAAAAACATATACTTAACAGTTTAATAACATAGTAATAAAAATTAAATTTAAACTAAAAAATCCATTTTAAAAGAAAACTTTACAGATTGAAAATTTATAAAATAACTTTAATTTAAAGAGTAATAAAACTTTTTTTGAAACTGCTTTTAATGAAAATAATTAAAACAATTTAAAATAAAATTTTGAAAACTGTCTATTTTTAAATAATTTTTTTCCTGCAAAAAGCGCTATAACTACACAAATTATTAAAAAAAAACGAATTTATAAAAAAAACATTATTTTTTGGTTTATTTTATTAGAAATTAATAAAGAAAAAATCTTGCCTAAACTTTTATTATGCAAAAAAACAATTGTCCATAGAAAGATTAAATAATTTTCATTTAAATAATAAGAGAAAAATTGTAAAAAACTAAAAATTGTAAATTTATAAAAAAACAGTGTGTGCTATATTTTTTAGAAAAAAAAATTGTAATAACAAATAATTAATAATATTTACACAACATATTTTTCTAAATGGACAATAAAATGTGAATGAAAACCTACTAAACTAATTAAATTTATTGTAAAAAATGTAAAATTGAAAAAAAGAAAAAACATATTGTTTTAAATTTAAGTGAAAAAAAGATTATATACTATATGAAAAAAACAACAACAACTATTTTTAAAGAAATATATTTTAAATAAAAAAACACAAATCAATTATATAAAAGACGTAAATTATACGAAAAAAATCTATGTAGTTTTAATTAAAGGACTTTGGGACTTAAGTCTTAGGTATGAAAACAAAAGACTTAGGTAACAAACATCATAACACACAGCTTAGATAGGTTTTGAGAAAATTAATGATATTTATACCCTTCACCTTCGTGAGAAGTGTAAAAGTTTGTCATTCCGTTTGTAATTTATATAATATAATTTTCCGACCCTATAAAGTATATATATTCTGGATCCTTATAGATAGCGGAGTCGATTAAGCCATGTCCGTCTGTCTGTCTGTTGAAATCAATTTTCTGAAGACTCCAGATAACTTCGAGATCCAAGTCTTCAATAATTCTATCAAACATGCTTTCGAGAAGTTTCCTATTGAAAATCAGCAAAATCGGTCTATAAATAACTGAGATATGGGTAAAAATCTGAGACAACCTTTGAAAATTTCCTCTTTATTAATAAAAGCATAAAAACAACAAGGAGATAAAGCAGTAATATGTTGGTAATACAGCTCATATTTGTTTGAGGGTGATAATACAGTTTAACGGTGGTAGTACAGTACAACGGTTAATATTTCTTTCTGCTACATTTTATAATTGTTTGTGTGTATGTTATGTGTGACATGTGTGTAGAGATACAAAATAAATAAAAACTGTATTTTAAAACATACTTGGTGTAGGGTGGTATATAAGATTCGGCATAGCTGAATATAGAAATCTGACTTGTTATATTTTATATTGATTTTTTTCCACAAAAGTATAGAAATATATACTGAATCCATATTAAATTCTAAGACGATCTAGCCATGTCAGTATGTCTATTGAAATCACGATAGCGCCCACACGAAAAGTGCTAGACAGTTGAAATTTTGCATAAATATTCTCATGACTCGAAATCTTTTATCAAAAGTTTTTGATTATCGGAACATAATTGACCCTTCCCCCTATAAGGTCCCCTTTGGAAAATTACTTTTACACCCATTATTGTAATTAAAATTCCAGTATTGTGATAAAATCGGTAAAAGTAAGTTTCCAACAAGCCAAGACCTCTGTTTTTTTTTGGGATCGGACCATAACTGAACATACCCCCCATATAAGGTCCCCTTCTGAAAATGAATATTTGTTTGAAATTTCTAGAATATAGTATGCATATATATAGTTCTGGATATGTGGAATGTCTGTTTGTTGGTATGTTTGAACGCTATAGTCTACAAAACGGTTGAACCGATTTTCTTGAAATTTTCACAGCGAATTCCTGTATGTCTGAAATTTCAAGTGGGTGATTAGCCACGCCCACATTAAGAAAATATAAAATTCGTAAATTTGGCATAATATAACAGTGTCAATATGATTATTTAGGATAAAAAGTCGGCAGACTAGCGTTAGGGGGCGTGGCACTTCCCATATAATTTATATACAAAAATTCGTTTATCTTAGAAACTATTACAGTTAGAATCTTAAAATTTTGCACGAATAATTTTAACATCCATGTTAACAATTTCGGCAATAAATCGGTGTACTAACTATAAGGGGAGGCAGCACCTCCCATATTAATTCAATAGAAAAATTAATTTATCTAGAAAAACTTTAATGTTCATCTGAACATTTTTAAGGAATTTTATCTGTATATGCAAAATAGGAAAATTTGTATATCTGAGAGAAACTATTAGAGCTAGAATCTTTAAATTTTAGTTGAAGAACTTTGACAATCGTCTGAACATTTAAAGAATAACGGGCGGACTTAGAATGAGGGACTTCGACCCTCTCATAGGAATTAAATCTGTGAAACTAACTAGCTTCTTCATGTTTTGCACAAATTACTTTAAAAAAATTGGAGGGAAAAAGGGCGGACTTTAGACAAATTCGTATATCTGAGAAACTATTAGAGAGAGATATGAATAAAATACAAAATAGTGTTTATCAAGGAAAATAATAGAATAGAAACAATAGATAGAATAGAATCTTGTACAGTGGTGAATAAAAACATAAGTACATTTATGTATTTAAAGAAACTAACTTATACAGCATACTTTTTGGCAGTAACATACTATAAAGTGGAAAGTATTATGGATTCTATAGGAAGATTTTGTAATATTAAACTGTAATAATTACAATAATTGTGAAAAAGAAATATCTTTTGTATATTTGTTTGAAATATCCATAAAAATATCTTTTTATATAATTCTTATTTATATAAATGCATGCATAATAATATTTATATAAAAATTAAATACGTTTTCAAATTATTTTTAGTTTTTTTCATTTACATTAAAAATTTATTTAAATTTGTTAAGCATGTCTCATTATAATTGATTTAATCTTTCATAATACCCGTTAATTTAAAATAAACATGATTTTAAATTTAAAATAAACACATAATATTATTTATCTTTTATGCTTTATTAGTTTTAAGTCACATAATATTAGTTCTATCATATAATATGTTTATTTTTATAATACAAGTAATTAAAAATAGTTAAATAAACACACGTTTTTTTAATTATTTTTGAGTTATGTAAATAATATAATTAACGAAAAGTAAAAAAAATATTAAATAAATAAATATAACACTGTACACATATATTTTTGTGTAAACAGATTATAACAAGTCAATAAAACTGATATTTTGCACAGAAGCGTTTAGAATTTAGCCCACCTTGTGCTAGTGATAGTTAACTAATTTGTACTAATGTTAAATAAGTTATTACATATTTTATGTAAAACATTTACTTACTCATGTATTTTGTATGTATGTTGTTTTAGAAATAATAAAAAAAAAATATCTTACATCTATATGTATATGTATGTATGATCTACTGTGATCTGTCGGCAACAATATTCATTGCGATCATTTATGAATGAGTAAGCATGCGTTGTCATCTATTATTCAATTATCACAGTTTATTTTTTGTTAAAAAAACTAATATGTGTGATATATTACACTTTATTACATGCAAAGGGTGATTATGGTATATTTTTTATTCAAATACGAATTTCAATTATTTTTGTTTTAGTCGATTGAATTTTGTTAAAATAAAGAAAATATTATTAATTAGTTGATCATGTTGTTGACATTTATTTTAGATAGTTTTTTTTTTTTAGAAATTTATTGTTTAGTTATTTTATTTTGACATTTTGTGCTCGTTATTTTTTTAGCTATTTGTGTTAAATTACCTACTGTCTGTGTTTGTTGAAAGGTTTGACTGTAATAAATATTTATTTAAAGTATGACATTGTTTTGTCAACCATGTGACGGAAGATGTTTTATGTTTAAAAAAATTTAAAACAGAATTGTTTAGTTCTGGTTGGAAAAAATGGAATAATAAACCAAATCAATTGTGTCCATATCTAGTGTTTGGCACACTAACTGACTAACTAACTAACTAACTAACTTACTAAATAACTAACTAACTAACTAACTAACTAACTAACTAACTAACTAACTAACTAACTAACTAACTAACTAACTAACTAACTAACTAACTAACTAACTAACTAACTAACTAACTAACTAACTAACTAACTAACTAACTAACTAACTAACTAACTAACTAACTAACTAACTAATTAACTAACTAACTGACTGATTGATTGACTGACTGATTGATTGACTGATTGACTGACTGACTAACTGACTGACTGACTGACTGACTGACTAACTAAGTAACTAACTAACTAACTAACTAACTAACTAACCAAATAACTAACTAACTAACTAACTAACTAACTAACTAACTAACTAACTAACTAACTAACCACCTAACCAACACTATATACTAACTAACCACCTAACTAACTAACTAACTAACTAACCAACCAACTAACCAACTAACTAACTAACTAACTAACTAACTAACTAACTAACTAACTAACTAACCACCTAACCAACACTATATACTAACTAACCACCTAACTAACTAACTAACTAACTAACTAACTAACTAAATAACTAACTAACTAACTAACTAACTAACTAACTAACTAACTAACTAACTAACTAGCTAACTAACTAACTAACCAACTAACCAACTAACTAACTAATTAACTAACTAACTAACTAACTAACGAACTAACTAACTAACTAACTAACTAACTAACTAACTAACTAACTAACTAACTAACTAACTAACTAACTAACTAACTAACTAACTGTAAAATTAAACCACCGCTACTCTGCTATTCTGAGTGATAAAGTGATTCTCTAATGGGGGTAGGCTCAATAGTGTTAATCCTCATTAAATTTGTCAGAGAGATTTTATTTTGTAAAATCTCATTTATATATGTCGAACTACATCACTATACTCGTTTTTAAGCCAGTAGAACGTTACAATTATTTGCTGAACTAGACTTTAAATGTAGGGTAGGGTCCATTATGGAACGACATTCATAAAATATGAGACTTTGGCTTCTATGAGACATATTTGTAGAATCGCTGTACTCGTATTTTTCATTCGGTTATGAGCGCTACAATCATTTTTAGATCCTCATAGTATTTGGCAGAGAGAATTTGTTTTGTAAGTCGAATTTTTTATGTCGAATTTCATAGCTATACTGGTATTTTAAAGATAGTAATGAGTGTTAGAATAATTTTCAAAAGGCGACCTTATACAGGGGTTACGGTCGACTACCGAACCGATTCTCTTAGAATTGGTTAGTGAAAGTCAAGTGTCAAGTGTCATCGCTGTGCTCGTGCTTTTAAGGCAGTTCTGAATGTTAAAGTCATTTTCTGAAGGGGATTTTATATGGCGCGTAGGGTCAATTATGAATCGTTCCTTAACAAATTTTACAAAGAGATTTAAAGCCATTTGCTGAAGGCGACCTCATGTTGGGCTAGGCGAATTCGAGGACCAATATTGCCCATTTTCAATACCAAACAAACTACATCAACTTGAAACGTGTTTTTTCAACAGACAGACATGTCTAGATCATCATAAATTTAGATGAGAAACATACTAACTTCTACTATCTGAATCAGGTTGAATTTTTCAGATATTGTTTAATAGCTATTTGATATGTTTAATAGTTATTTAAAAATCACTTAAATTATGTAAACATTCAAAATTATTTTTTTTGAAATGATTTTTTTTAATGAATATTAAAACTCCCTGTGCGTATGATTAATATTTTTTCTATATTATCTATAACAAATACTTATGTAAAGAAAATAAAAATAAAAATAAAAATTAAAAATTGTTTGTTTTCTTATATTTTCGAATTTCCTTATTTTTTCTATTTATTCTATTAACACAATTTCATCTTGTAATCATATTTTTATTTCAAGTTCATTACTTGAAATACTTGTTTATTAAGTTATTTTATTTATTTTTATTTTATAAATACACTTTTAATTTTACTATCACTTTATCTTTTGATAAATATTACTAAATAAAAAACTTATTATTACAAAATAAATAAATAGTCAAACAAGAAAATAAACATTTTTTTATATTAAGTAAGTGTGTGAAAAATGTCACCAATGTGTATGTACATATGTACACGTTACTTGTCGACCACTTTAGTTTACACTTACATGCTGTCGTGTGCTTAATAATATTTACTGCATCTACTACAGTGAAACTATTTTAAAGGCATACAAAAACATAAAAAGCTAAATTTGAAAGAAAAATCTGAATTAACATAAGTGAGTAAAATTTAATATCAACAACTTTTCTTAATTTTAAAGTTTTTTTATGTTCTAACTAATGTTGTATACTTTAATACTTGTTTCTCTGTTTCGAATTATGTTTGTAGATGTTTTGTGCAAATGACACCTAAATTTAATTTTAGTCTCTTCCGATTAATGCTGTTGTCTGTGTGTCAAATGTAACTGTAATAATATCCGTAATATGTAGTTGTTGTTTCTGTTACTCAATTGTACTTGTAGAGGTTCAGCAATCCAATAATATTTACATTCATTTTTTATGCCCTAGACCCCTATGGTGAAAAGGGTAGTATGTGTTCCAACTGATGTTTGCAACATTTAGGTAAAGTGGTAAAACATTTTCAGGATTTACTTCGTATCTGTCTTTTGAACCATGAAGTAAAAAAAAGTTTCAATTCAAATACTAATACTTTTAAATTTGGCATATAGTCCACGATTTTAAATAGTTACCAAAATGTGTACGTATACATGTAGACCCGCCCATGATTATTCAACATTATTTGTAGAAAATGGCTTTGATAGATAGATATATAGATAAATAGATAGATAGATAGATAGATAGATAGATAGATAGATAGATAGATAGATAGATAGATAGATAGATAGATAGATAGATAGATAGATAGATAGATAGATAGATAGATAGATAGATAGATAGATAGATAGATAGATAGTTTGTTTGTTAGTTAATTAGTTAGTCAGTTAGTTAGTTAGTTATTTAGTTAGTTAGATAGTTAGTTAGGTAGTTAGTTAGTTAGTTAGTTAGTTAGTTAGTTAGTTACTTAGTTAGTTGGTTACTTAGTTAGTTAGTTTGTTAGTTAGTGACAAAATACGAAACATTACAAAAATAGTTGCATTTAGCTTCTCAATATATATCACCACGAGAAGTTTAGACCGATTCATTGTGGCTATAACAAGGTTCCGTACAGCCGAATACAACAATCTTACTTGGATTTTTATTTTGACGAGTGTTGAAACTTTTTGTGGTCTGCGTTGTTGTTCCTGATGTCTAGTGAATTGTTGATCTGTATTTATCTTTTTTAATTTAACATTATTTGACTTGTAGCGTTGTTCGTTTTTACATGTGTTGATTACACAGAGCAACAATTTTTTTTAATAAAAATATTAACAAATTTGTCTATGTTTGAAAAGGCTTTCAAATATACGTTCTTATTATTTTGGGCTTTTAGAACGAGCTGTGTAGAACAGTGTAATTCATAATTGACTCTTTGCTGTTCTCTTTGCCATTGCTGTTGTTGTGTTTTTCTTTCTATGATCGTATGTGCAATCGTAGTGGGATCACACAAATACTTCATTCATACTTGTTGTTTATATCATTCATACGTACTCACGTCCTATACTCACTGCCGTAAATGCTACGCTAGTAGTATCGAATACCAACGGTCGGACAGACATACATATACCTCAAGTATGCATACAATTACACTTGTTCATATCAAAAAAACAGCAACAACAACAACTAAGAACAAATGAAATGAAAATAGTGAGTGTAATAAAACTGATCTTGTCACTGGTGGCTTTAGTTTTAAATACGCGTCAAACGTTAAACATGCATTGAAACAAAAGATAATAGAATACGGTTTAAATTTTTAAAAGGAATTTTAAATAAATATTTTAAAATCATACAAGAAGAAAATCTTGTGTCTTAAGTCCTGCCAAACGTTTGTTGCAATCTACTAAATACTCGTTTTAAGATATTTCTTTCAAATATTCCGAAAATATGTGTTAAATATGTATGTTTTAAATTTATAGTTTTTTTAAAAGTGTTAACATACTGCATTACCAATCTAGTTAACGCTTTTATTTCAAAAAAAGTGCTATTAGTTAATGAAAAGGTGTTAATATTCAAAGCGTAAAATATAAATATTTTTCGTTATTATGTGATTAAATACGTGCCTTATTAATGTTAATAAATTAATGTAAGTTTTTATGTAAATAAATAATATTTGAATTATTGTAAACTATTAACTTAAATAACATTCCCCGGTTTAGAATTGTTCAGAGAACGAAATTTTTAAATTTAGAAGTCGTTACAACTTGTAATAAAATTTTGTTAGTTTTTTTTTATTATGTTATAATTTCTATGAAGTAAAAATTGGGACACGGATGATCCTAACTTTACAAATAGTGGTATTGGATGGTGAAGATTTTATAATAAAATATTTTATATATTTTAAATTTCTCGACATTAAAATAAAATCTGGTTTAAATTACTTTACACAATTTATCGCTTAAATTATATAGTTATATTTGGATCTTACCAATTTCAATAAAATCAGAAAATTATATGAATTCTCTTCTAAGTCCACTAAAGATCATTTTGTGGTCCAGCATTACATGAACAAAATTTTAAAATTTTAGTTTCATAATTAGCTCAAAGTTACCTACACAGAAAAAAGTTTCAACATAAATATTATAAACTGCTTTCATTGGCAAAATGATATTAAAGAATACGTTCCTAAGTTGTATGAATTTTGTCATATTAATTTTTTCAAACAAAATCTAGAAGCCTTCATAAATATCGCAGAAAAAAAGTAAAAATTTAAAAAATTTTCGTCATGTACAAATTCTTACACATAATGAACTTTTAATATTCTGAATGAAAATGGTTTGAAAAAAAAGTCATGTTCGGTTCATAATATTTATTATCAAATTCATTCCAGATATGAATTAATTTTTTTCTGTCTAGTGAAAACTTACATTGAAAAGTGATTAGTTAATATGATAATAGAGCCTCTTTTTACTACTTCACAACTCATTACCATTTAAACACATTATTTTAACACGGTAATGTCATTGAAGGCAAGTACTTCTGCGCTTGCTTACAAATAGGGAGTTAAATTAGAACATTTCTCTTATAACAAAGTTGTTAAGTAAGTTGTTTTGATTTTAATAAAATAGATACAGTGGGATTGTAAACAGGGACTTCGGATTCTTTATTGCGCGTCAAAGATTGGTTTTTAGACGTTAATTTATTTATTTTGTTTTTTGAAGTATTTCTAAATCATATTTAAAAAAAAGAGCCATTACTAGAGTACTTCAAAATAATGCAGACGGTGAGAAGTAGTAATTCAAAACTAAGTGGTTGTCGATAATGGGTTGTACTTCCACCCATTACGAGATTTTCCCAGGAACGTAATTTTTGAGACCGGGACACTTGTGTGGGGTTATGTTTATTTGTGGACCATGTCTCATATTACTTTGTAAAGAAATTTCTGTTAATATAAAATTAGTTTGTGGCAAATTTAATAAATATGTATATAGATAATTCTAAGACTATTATGAAAGTCAATTTCTGAAGATAATTTTATATGTGGGCTGGGCTTAATAATGCATCGATACTTCTAAGAAAATTTTGCGTTCATTAGTTTAACTACCTCGAGTACCCTTCCCTTTAATAATATATAAGCCTTTTCGTTTCCAACTCCTCCCGAGTGGCAAAATGAGGAAAATAGAAAAAAAAGAATAATATA
This sequence comes from Lucilia cuprina, assembly GCF_022045245.1. Taxonomy (NCBI): domain Eukaryota; kingdom Metazoa; phylum Arthropoda; class Insecta; order Diptera; family Calliphoridae; genus Lucilia; species Lucilia cuprina. The sequence continues at coordinate 76,958,076 of NC_060952.1, forward strand.
AGTAAAAAAATAAGTTGAGGGTACTACATCTTTTCAGATGTCATATTTAATTAAAATCGCATTTATTTTTCTTCAATTATTCCTTTACCCCTGAAATTAAAGGCAATTATGAACTTTAAAGTGGACCAATATTAAATTCTCATAAATGATGGATAATTTTATGTAAACACCTAGAAAATTCAAGAGTATCAAATTAGGTTTGGAAAAAGAAAAAGTACGTAAAAGTTCTTTTTTTTGGGTTCTCACATAATTAAGGTTCTATATACATAATTACATGTCTCTGGATTCAATATTATAAAAAACGAAGAAATACCAAAAAGTTCCTTTTATGGTTTCTCACATAATTCTGACTGTACATAATTAATTTTATGTTTCTATGTTCAATATTATAGAAAATACAAAAAGTACATTTTGTACAACAAAAAATACCAAAAAGACCCCTTTTTAATGTTCTCGTCTAATTCAGGTTTTACATGCTTTATTTCATATTCTAGATTCAATTTTATAGATAATTCAAAAAGCACCTTTTGAAAAACGATAAAGTTCCTAAATATCCCCTTTTATGGGTTCTAACCTAATTGGGGATCTACATACTTAATTTCAGGTTTTTAGGTTCAATATTATAGAAAATTCAAAAAGTACCTTTCGAAAAACGAAAAAGTACCAAAAAGAAAAGTTCCCTTTGTTTTTTTTTGCAATTTGTGCCTGAGAATGATTAAAAAAATCGCAATTTTTGATAAAATTTTCAAAGGTTGTCTCGGTATTTTGCTTATATCTTCGGTATATATGGACCGATTTAGCTGGTTTTATATAGCGTTCTTCCCGATCGTATGTGTGATAAAATTATAGAAGATTCAGATCTCGCAGTTATGTGGGGTCTTCTGACTTATACATACACACAGACAGACAGACAGACAGACCAACATGTCTAAATCGACTCCGCTATCTATAAGGACCCAAAATATAGTATGTACACTTTCACAGAATGTGAAAAATTTACTTAGAGCTACTTTTGAAGTGATGATAAATGTTATTTTTTGGAAGTACTTCGTTTTATTATTTCTGGGTGGTATTGGGATTTGAAATTTTAGAATACAATTAATTTGACTCAAATAATATTATCAATTAACTCCAAAATAAACCTTTTGAAAAACGAAAAAGTTCCGAAATATTCCCTTTTATGGGTTTTACCTAATTTGGGATCTACATACTTAATTTCATGTTTTTAGGTTCAATATTATAGAAAATTCTAAAAGTACCTTTTGAAAAACGAAAAAGTACCAAAAAGAAAAGTTCCCTTTGTTTTTTTTTTGCAATTTGTCTCTGAGAATGATTAAAAAATCGCAATTTTTGATAAAATTTTCAAAGGTTGTCTCGGTATTTTGCTTATATCTTCGGTATATATGAACCGATTTAGCTGATTTTATATAGCGTTCTTCCCGATCGTATGTGTGATAAAATGATAGAAGATTCAGATCTCGCAGGTATGTGGGGTCTTCTGATTTCTACACACACACATACAGACAGACAGACCAACATGTCTAAATCGACTCCGCTATCTATAAGGACCCAGAATATGCTAATTATCGTTTCGATGATGTATTAAAAGAATAGGAATAGGGTCTTAAGTTAAATTCATAAATGAATAATGCAATGATATTTATAGCATATTTCAGATTATTAACTCCTGTTGTATTGTTATATTGTATTAAAAATCAAGAAATAAATTTCTAATATTTTTTATTTGTTATATAGCAATTTAAAAAACAATAAAATTTAATTTACGTATAAAATCTTTAAGACTTGTACGTGATGTAATTTTTTTTATAATTTGCTGTTTTCTATAAAAGCGTAAAATATATATATTAAATATATGCATTAAGAACGTTTGAAAATTGTATTCAGATTAAAGATTTTTATAGTCAACAATTATAGTTTAAAACCACAGGAACTAATATTGTAAATTAATTAGATAGTTTTTTATTTGTAACAAAATTTTTATTTAGATTTTATATCTCAATATTTTATTACGCTTTATTATCAACAAACAGATATCTCATGAGTGGCCTATAAAACTTGTGTAACTGACTTAAGTACTTTAAAATATTTTGCAAATATTAGTTTAATATACTTTAACAATTTTAAGAAGAAAATTTATAAATAAATTTTAACAAGAAAACAAAAATAAAAATAAATAACAATTAAGAAAAGAGTGCTAAATAATTGTTAATAAATTTAAATTATTTCTTATTCTTTTTTTTTATTGCAGATTTGTTTTATAAATTTACATTATCAAGCAGAAAGAAACCTAACTACGTACAACATACAAAATGATTTCACGTTTAAAGTTAAATTATTTAAATACACCCGTCACAGAAAGTGATGTTAAGTCATCACCTGTATCGGAAAAGTCAGAACCTTTAACCGATCCTAAGAAACTACTTAGACAAGTAACCATTGAACCTGAACCTGATTCTCTAGATAGTGTCCTGCTTAATCCTCAGTCATATCCCATAACTATAATACCAAATCGTCCAAATACTTTTTATGGTTTAACCACACAGAATGGTAAACCATTTACGAGACAACAAAGTTGTAGGTAAGTTTAATGATGATATGCGGCAATAACAGTTTTTATGGCACTAGTCATCGATATGATATCTTATACCTAGGACTTATACAAGATTTTATTTTGTGAGAAATGGATTGAGTGAGAAACATTTTATAAAGAAAAATTTTTATAAAATCGATTTTTTATAAGAAGTTCCCAATCGTAAATCAAAAGAGTTTTTGGAAAAATTTCGAAAAACTTATTCAATCGGACAGCTGTTAGTATAAGAAATTTTTCAATAATTGACAAATTTGTCTAGAGATAGCTTCCTTTAAGAAAAATGTCTATATAAAAAAGCTTTATATTACAGTTTTTTCTATAGTAAAGCTTTTGATAGAAACTTTTCTTATAGAAAAAACTTTCATAAAAAAGCTTCAGTATAGAAAATCTTCAATCTAAATTTTTCCTACAGATAATTTTTTATCACCACTTCTTTGCTCTAGAGAAGCTTTATAGTTAAATTTTTCTGTAGAAGCTTTTCCGTCTTATCGAAAGTTTTCACACAGAAAATCGTTTAATATCATCTTATGTAAAGAAAAGCTTTCAATCGTAATATTTCCTATAAAAGAACTTTTGTATAGAAACACATTCTATAGTAACTATTTCTATAAAAAACTTTCTATCGTAACTTTTCTATAGAAACACTTTCTATCGGAACTTTTTTCTATAGAAAAGCTTTTTATCGTAACCTTTTCTAAAGAAATGCTTTCTATGGTAACTTTTTCTATAGAAAAACTTTTTATCGTAACATTTTCTCTCTTTTCGGCTTCTATAGGTAAAACTTCCCAGCAAAAACTGGGTAATGGCTTTCAATTGTAATTACTTACCTAACAACATACCTTTCAATGACTACTCGATATCGCCTGGATTACATAGAAGTAGTCTAATAAGGTTTTACTAATAATTTATGATATAAATACTTTCTAATTCATTAGCCATCTTGCCAGTAAATATATAAAAGCTGCATACGTCTTTTCATGCGATTTACAATGACAACTTTTTCTAATTACTTGTAATCGTTTGTCGTAAGTACTTGACATCACCGTGTTAAAATAATGACTTAAAATGCTATTGTGTAAGTAAATTTTAGCATTATAACCTCTTACAGGGTAATGAAAGTTTTTACTGGGTTTCTATCATAACTTTTTCCATAGACATGTCGTTACTTTTTATCATAAATTTTTCGTATATTTTTCTACAGAAAACACTTTTTATAGAAAAGCTTTCTATCATTACTTTTTTATAGAAAAGTTTTCTGTTTTCTATAGAAAAAAACTTTCTATCGTAACTTTTTCCATAAAAAAGTTTCTATTGTAACCTTTTGTATAGAAATACTTTCCATCGTAACTTTTCCCATAGAAATGTTTTCTATTGTAACTTTATTTTATACAAAAGTTTTCTATTGTAATCTTTTTTATAGAAAAGCTTTCTAAATAAATGTTTTCTATCGTTTTGGAACTTTTTTACTTTATATGGAACTTTTCTACAGAAAAGCTTTCTATCATAGTTTTTTCTAAAGAAAAAACTTTCTATGGTAACTTTTACTACAGAAAAAAACTTTTTATCGTAAATTTTTCATCGAAACACATTGTATTAAATATTTTTGTGGTCAAAATGTTTGAATAAAAACACTTACCATTAAAAAGTTTTTTTTTATAAAAAATGTTGTTTAAAATTTTCTTTAACAAAGTTTTCAATTAGAATATTTTTCTAGAAAAGTCTTCAATCGAAAACCAGAAAAGCTTTTTCCTAAAACTTTTTCATATATAAGAGCTTTTAATTGAAACTTTTAATATTGCCATCTAAAGCATTTGATCGTGTTTATTTCTGTAAAAAAGCTGGAAAAAAGCTTTATATCGTAACTTTTTTTTAAACAAAGCTTTCATTTTATCATAATTTTTCTATAAAAAATTGGAAGATTTTTCCGTCTGAAGACGTAAAAGCTTTTATCATAATTTTTCTATAAAAAAGCTTTATTCCATAAATTTTTCTATTAAAAATTAGAAGATTTTTATAAAAAGTCTTAAATCGAAAACTTTTTAAACAGAAAAACTATAAAAGCTTTTAATGGATTTTTTTAATTTTTCTATCAAAAACATTTACCCTGTTTATTTGTGCGTAAAAAGTTGGAAAACGGAAAAGCAAAGCTTTATTTTAAGAATTTTTATATAAAAAAGTTTTCAATCGAAACTATTTGAGAGAGATGTTTAAAAAAGTTTTCTTTGAAAAAATTTTATTTAGAAAATTTTTTGCAGAAAAGCTGACATTCTTGAAAATTTTTGAGAAAAAAGCATTTTTGGAATTAAAATCTCTTTCTATTCATTTTGTTAAAAATTTGATGTAAAATTGTTTTTCTAAATTTCATTATAATAATGAACTCTCGGTTTATATCTCGAGGTTTATGTGACGCAAAGTAGTACAATAAGAAGTTGATTATGAAAATATTTAAAATTATTACAATTTGTAGTTATTTTTAAATAAAAATTTAACATATTTTTATTAAATTTAAATTGGAAAAGCAATAAATTTAAAGTGACCATCTTTAAGTTTTACACAAATTAAATTAAATTAATTTTTCTACCGTAAAAAGTTTAATTTTGATTATCTATTTTTCATTATCAATTGAAATACAATTGTATTTCAAATTTCACGTGATCATTAACATCATTATCATCGTCATCAGCAGCAGTATCATTATCATTATAATGTTTTGAAAATTTTTTTGTTTTTCACTTCGTATTTCAATTAAATGAAGTGTGAAATTGTTATTAATGGCAGTGGAAATGTAAATATTTTTACAATTGTTCAGATAACTTTTCACATTTTGAACATAATTAGAAATGCAAACAATTTTAAGCGAAATTATAAAAATAAAATGTGAAAACAATAAGAAAACAAAATTCAAATTCAAACTTGATTAAATAACCCAGCCATAACGATAAATAAACTATAAATTTTAAAAAGCAAAAAAAGATGAATATTAGCAATAAATATTTTAAATGCTAATCAAGTATAATATTTTAAATAAATATCCTAAATATTAAAATCGTGTAGTTAAAATCCAAAATAGATTTTAATTTTTCCATTAAAAATTTAGTTCATTACTCGCACACTTACGGTCAACAACACGAAACGGATTTTTCATTCATTAATGACTTCGGCCGGAAACGCGTAAACGTTATTTTTTTTGTTCTCTAAAAGGATTTTTGAAAACAAAAATCCTTTTTCTACTTTTAAGGATTAAAATTTGAAAGATTTTAAATTTTATTTTAATTGGCTGCTTAGCGTTTTTCTATATTATAACACGTTATCTATTGGATTTTGAAAAGAATAACTCTGACAATATGCATAAACCTCTGACGGATGTTCATGTGCTTCGCGAAGCAGATGAAGATAATTATGATAGTAAGGATGATCAGAGTTTTCTTACCAATAATATGAAACGCCAATATATGCGTGGAATTTCTACGACTACCTCACAAGCTGGTGGCGGCGGAGTTTATTATGAAGCTTTAAAGGGTTCCAGTGGTTCGTTGGTGAAAGGGTGGGTTATGTTATATAATTTATCATTTCTACTGAAATAATTAAAAAAAATTATGTGAAGTGTATGTTCGCATTCCAAATTAAATAAAAATAATACACAGCTTCAAAAGCAAAAAATTTAAGTGAAATGAAAGATTTTTGAAATATTGAAAAAAGTAAATCGAATAAAATAGAAAAACTTAAAAATTTCTGACCGATCTATAGGAATGACAATTGGTTTTGATTTTTAAAGACAATTTTATTATTTAAATAAATTTGTGGGATGTGTTTTCGAAGGGTGATATAGTTTTATAACTAAGTATTTCGGTTTTTATAAAGGTATTTAAAGATAACTATGAATAGTAAGAGAAATATATTCTTTTGTATTGGTATTGATATTGCGCCATCCGTTTAGATGATCATGTAATAAATTATTTATTAAATGTTTTAAATTGATATGCAATATGATTCGTGCTAACCAATTCCATACTGCGATTCATTGCTGATTTCTCATTCGTTATTCCTTTTTAAATATTCCGTTAAAGTAAAGCTAAAGCACTAAGATGCTAAAAAGCTCAAGAGAAGCATTTACTATTTATGCTAAGCTTCTCTCAGCGTTTAGCTTTATATAGTTAATAAGTTTAAATTAAGGATGTATGTCTACCTCATATTCGATTCGATAGACAAACACGACCTGCTGTTTGACAGAACAGAACACTAACTTGTAAAATGTTAAGCATAACATGTAGCTCTATGTTTTATTAAAATGTCATATAACATGAATCGAGTATCATAAGAATTAATATTAAAATCCATTCGTATGACAAACAAGTAAGAGTGTTATATTCTGCTATACTCGTATTTTTAAGGCAGTAATGAGCGTTAAAGTAATTTTATGGAGGGGTTGGGTCAATTATAGACCGATCCACATAAAGCTCGTTTGGTAACTAAGATACTTATTTATGTCAAATTTCTTCGCTATATTCGTATTTTTACGCCATAATTACCGTTAAAGTTGTTTTCTGAAGGGGACCTTATATAGGGGGTAGGGTCAATTATGGACCGATCCACATAAAATTTTATAGAGAGGTTTTGGCTAGTAAGACACTTACTTATAGCAAATTTCATCGCTATACTCGTTTGTTTAAGCCTGTAATAAGCGTTAAAGTCATTTTCTGAAGGGGACCTTATATGGGGGGTAGGGTCAATTATAGGCCGATGCGCATAAAATTTCATAGAGAGGTTTTGGAAAGACATTTACTTATGTCAAATTCTATCGCTATACTTGTATTTTTAAGCGAGTAATGAACGTAGGGGACGTTATATGGGGGGTAGGGTCAATTATAGACCGATCAACATAAAATTCGGTGAAAAGATATTGGCTTTAAACTTATGGGTGTCAAATTTCGTTACGATATTCATATTTTTTAGTCACTAATCAGCATTATAGTAATTTTCTAAAGGGGACCTTATATGGGTGGTAGGTCCAATTATGGTCCTATGTCCGACATAATTTCGAATTTAATTTCGGAAGTTGAAAAACTGACTTGTGCAATATTTTGTGACATTTGCTTCATAAACAACGGATTTGTGAAAGTTTGAAGCTTTTATCCATTATTCCGGGGGGTACATTTGTATGGGGTCTATGTGCAATCGTTTACCGATTTTGCCCATTTTCATTTCTGATCAATAAGTAATATTTTGGGAAAATTTCATCTCTCTATCACTATTTTTGTGGACGCTATCGTGTCAACAGCAGACAGACGGACGGATATAGCTAGATCGTCTTAGATTCTTACGAGGTCCCAGAATATATATAGTTTATGGGGTCTTTGAGCAATATTTCGATGTGTTACACACGGAATGACAAAATCAATATACCCCCCATCTTTTTTGATGGTTGGTATAAAAATATACGACATTATCAAATGTGTTATGAAAGTGACAACGCTATGTTGCAAATTGGAACGTTGCGTTGTCAAAATGACAACAATTTCATTTCGATAATTTTCTACCGGTTTTGTTTTCCTTTGTATAGCTTTCATACAAAAAGTCCTTGCAAAATGAGCTAAATGTCCACAATTCGCTTCCCCAACTCTAATATAAAGTCTCTTTCGGAAAATTGTTTTTAATGTTTTGGATGAATTTAACATAAATGCTATATTATTTAGATAAAACTAAAAACTACTCCCCTGTATACATTATTGAGGTACCTGATCCGTCCTATAAAATCCAGGCATGTATGATGTTCAAAATGGTGTATAGTCAGCCTGCAATACAGAGAAACATGTTGCGGATAATGTACTGCCATAATTATACCCTAGACCACTTTAGTGGGAAGTTTATATTGGATTTGTGCTGATGTTTGTAACGCACAATAATATTGGTCCTACACCCACCTTAAAGTATACCAATCGGCTCAGAATCATTTTCTGAGTCGATTAGCTATGACCGTCCGTCTGATCGTCCATGTAAACCTTGTAATGAAACTACAGGCCACAATTTTGAAGATAATTTAATGAAATTAGGTGTATGACTGTTCCACGGACGAAGCCCATTGAAAATGGTTAAGATCGGTCCATCATCGGTTCACCTATCCCCCATATAACTGAACCCCCGATAGGGCTTTTAAGTTCATAGTTATGTTTATTGTACTCATTTCTCAAAAAAAAAGCTGCAAAACCAAGTTCCATACTAGCCTTGATGATCCTCATGAACTTTTTCATTATAGGGCCTCACTATACCCTAGCCCCTATAAAAAGACCCTTTCAAAATTTATTTTAAATGCCCACAATTTATCAACAATAAATTTCTTAAGTATGTATATCTGAGACAAGGTGAAATTCAACTTAAATGCTTTATTATGAAAGCTAGATCACATTTTCTTTTTGTAGTTTGGATTAGGTGGTCCTCAACTTGTACATCAAAATGTTAAATATATTTAGATTACTTTTGAACCAGTCCTAGTTGAGGAGTACTATCACGAGTGAACAAAGTGGTCTAATTGGTATGGCAGGGTATACATTGGTATGGCTAATCAAAACTGATTTAGAATTATTTGCAAACAAAAGATTATAGTAGAATATTATATAGTTGCTTGGAATTTACTTACATTGAATTATGCAATAATTTTTTTTGCATATAATATTTCCTCATTATCACTTACTTACAAGCCAAAGAAAAAAAACAATGTCTTTCAATCTAATAAAAATCATAAATAATAGAAAACAAGTAGGAAAGTATAGTCGGGCATGGCCGACCATATGATACCCTACACCATGAGTATATTTTTACAATTTTTACTTTTATAAAATTTTTATTTTTTGTAAAGAAACTTTTATGTTGAATATTACCATAATTCCAAAATATTTAAGCCATTTATTGATAAAAAACTAAAATTTCTAAATCAGGCTTTATATAGGTCAAATATGGGCCGATCCTCGGTAAATTTGGGAAAAGGATATATTTCTAAATAACAGTTAGTTTTGTTGAGTTTCATTGCGATACAAATGGTTACAAGTCAATTTTAGACGTTTAAGTCATTTTTTGAAGGGGGGTTTGTATGGGGGCTAGGGTCAAATATAGGCCGATCCTTACGAAAATCTGCAGTATCATTTATACTTATATAAAACTTATTTGTGCCAATTTTAAGAGAGATAGCAGAATATTTGACGTAATTATAGCATAAAAAGTTCAAATCGGGAGGTACGGTTGTATGGGGGCTAGGTGAAATAATGGACCGATTTCAACCATTTTCAATAGGCTTCGTCCTTGTGCCAAAAAACATGCTTGGTCCAAATTTCATCAAATTATCTTGAAAATTGCGGCCTGTATCTTGCGCACAAGGTTTACATGGCCAGCCAGCCAGCCGGACAGACGGACGGACGGACGGACATGTCTTAATCGACTCAAAAAATGATTCTGAATCGATCGGTATACTTTAAGGTGGGTATTGGACCAATATTTTTGTATGTTACAAACATCAGCACAAACGTATAATACCCTCCCCACTATAGTGGTGTAGGGTATAAATACGCCCACATAATTTAAATAAAAATTGCAAATGTAACTAAAAGAAAAAAACAAATCATAACAAAATATATTTATATCATATAATTTTGTTCATAATATACTTATTTACACTAGTCATTTAAATTAGAACGACATTCAACTTGAACTTAATGAGGTCTTATTTTTTCCATGATCAATGTCTTTCCTCCTGCTGCAAAAAAAAAACATTGAAAAATAATATATAAATTGATAAAAAGAAAATTAGTATATAATTGGAGATAAACTACTTACTATTGCAACCACATTAAAAATATAAAAAATGATAATATTTATATATTGTGTAGTTTAATTATTTAAATTTTTATTGTTTTTTATTACATCGAACACAGATTGACTTGAATGTCACTAGAAGTGGTTAGAGTTGGGCGATTGTTTGCATTTCTAATGGGTTTTCTGTAATTTATTCGATTCTGTGTTATAATTGTGGTCTTGTAAATTAATCTACTTTTTTGCTATTTTATTTTAAATATTACTTTGTTATAATTTGTTACCCAATATTATGGATATTCATATCATATTTATCAACTTAAAGTTTTATACATAACCTCATTAATGAAGAATTATTGTCAAATAATTCTAATCTCTTCCTACAGCCAATATGCATAGAACTATAAAAACTATAAAAATCTAGCTAATTTTTATATTAACATTTTATTACTTGTTACATACAATACGCCCACATCTCACAACATTTAATGGCTAATGTGGTTAACTCAACACATTAAACAAGTTAAAACAAATAATAACAATTTTTTTTTTTAATTCCACACAGTTGTTTGTAGATTATTTAAATTTCAATTTAAATTCCATTTTAAGTGCAATTTTAATGCAAAACTACAACACGTTTAGTTTATCTAATAAAAATGAATTGCAAATCTCTGTGATCTCTACGACCAAATTAAGTGCATTTAACACTTGTCAATTGGTGTTTGTAAACGGCACCCCAAATTATAATTAAAATAGACACGTCTCTTAACACATTTGTACATACTCTTGCTAAAGTATGTACATTTTTTTTATTATTATAATTTCTTAATTAATTGATGCAATGGCATGCAGTCTGCTAAGGCAGTCATATAGAGAGCCCAGCAAATGTTCAGTTATCCCATCCGCAGCTAGTTTATTCGTTGTGTGTTGGGTTAATTCATTAGTTACAATTATTCATGATTAAGCGATTGAAAACACTTGATCCTCTTGTGACGGCCAAAGACTTGACTAGACTCTAGACTAGACTCTAGACTAGACTCTAGACTACACTATAGACTAGACTATAGACTAGACTATAGACTAGACTATAGACTAGACTATAGACTAGACTATAGACTAGACTATAGACTAGACTATAGACTAGACTATAGACTAGACTATAGACTAGACTATAGACTAGACTATAGACTAGACTATAGACTAGACTATAGACTAGACTATAGACTAGTATTCTAGTATCAATTGATTTAAAATCGTGTCATTATAATGTACTGTAATAGTTCCCCGTTCTTTTAGTCTCAAGTGTTAAATGCTAAATATTTACACGCTCATTCATACAAGCGTGCCTTTGCTTAGTGACATTTTGTTGTGTAGTATATTTCTATTTAATGACACTTCTTGAACTTTGATGGCAAATTGTATTAATTAATTTAAAATTAATTTCATTAATGTCTTTAGCCATTTAAAATAAATTGTTTACATATACAAAACGCCGCCTTTCTTGTGAGTCTCTTTGTTTTTCTTAATAAAACTATTTGGTGTGTGCATAAAATTCAATTTGTTTGCTGTGTTTTTTGTTTAAACTGTAAAAAAAGTAATTATTATTATTATAATTTTTCTGGACAGTTGTAATGTGTGGGAAAATTATATGAAAATTTAATGGATACATTTGGAGACCTAGTTGAAAATTGCATAATTTTAAGTATAGAATTTAAATTCTATATATTCCAACTCACTGATTTTAGAATATGTATGTTTGTAGTAATAACTATTAGTATTCAATTAATCTAGACTTGACGTAAGAAAATAGTTTCTCTGCTATAGTACAGTATTATATTAAAATTTAATTCTAATAATGTTAACCGATGAACAACTGCTTAATTGATCTCTTGTGTTGGTGATAATTTTACCCAGATTACCCGGACTCTGTTATCTTTAAAAAAAAATGACTAATGTGTTTTTATTTTTACCGCTTAAAATATGTGTTAGATATCATTGTTTTCCGAAGGTATACGTTTAAACTTGGAGCACTTTAAACCCTTAGCTAAAACTGCGATCACTCTGGCCCAAAGGTATGCTCAAGTTTTCATGTTAGTCTTAACTTTTGGAAAGCACAATCTGGTGCTCTTTGTGTATAATAGTGTCATGACCAAACTATATTGTTCATGTACTGAACTTGAGAACAAATAAATTATATAAATGTATCTTGAAACGATCCTCAGCTCCTTAGAACATATTTAAGTGATTTTTATTTATCTCGTTTGACAAAAAAAAAAAAAAAAAATGATCCACACCTACTTTACATACATACTAAGCAAAAAAAGAACTTCCAAAGAAAAAACAAGGAAGTAGAATTTACTACATGAAAGTACTGAAAGAGACCTGAAGAAGTGATGATTTTAGCACAGGTCATAAGAAGGATGTTCATTTTATTTGAATCCACATTCACTATATCTCTCAGGAATTATATGTTCTTTTTTGTGAGTTATTAGGAAGTGAAATTGTAGTATTATAAAGTAGAATTAATTTGACTTAAATGATATTAAATTAAATAAATGTATTGCATAATTTCACTACAAAGAAATTTACTTTCAATTTTAAACAAAATTTTATTCTTTTCGCTTCTTTGGAAGTCAAAAAACATCACTTCCACAGAAGGTAAGAAGTTCACTTGGTGCTGCTTTTGAAGTGGTGCTAAATGTTATTCTTTTGGAAGTACTTCATTTTATTTTTGCTGGATATTTACATATATAGTAAGAACATCTATTGGGATTATTTAAGTATTCCCTATATTGTTTTTAAGGGACGAAAAGAAGAAAAAATGCTTTCTTTGCATGAATATAGATGAACCAGATATATAGATGGACCAAAATTATTTGGCGTGGGTGTTACTCATTATTCATATATTGCCTCATTTTAATAATGGACCCAAATTTAAACAGGCTTAATCTAGTAGAATAAACTGGACATACTGAGACAAAAATATAGATGTTGAGGATGAGTGACTAATTACTGTCTGAAGTTCAAAATTAAATGAATATTAAATTGTGATTTTGTGATTATAAAAATGTATATATTAACTTGTTTTATTAACTGTTCCAATAATTATCTACCTCACTATACTTGCCACACATGAATAATACTGCATCTTGTACTTGACTCGACTGACATTATTAGTCTGGTGGAAAAAAACTGCAAAAATAATGTATAAAAGTGATAAATTTGCAAAGAGAATGACATTCATAAATTTAGTACAATGTTAATTAGTGTTGATTGTTGTTGAGGAAAATAAAAAAAAAAACGAATGAAAATTTTTAATGTATAAACAAGCTGTGTAATAATGAAAAAAAAACATTCACGTTTATAAATTTTATATAAATTGTTTAATATTAGGAAAGATGTTGTACATATAAAAAGAAATAAAAATACATGTAGTTTTAAGTAAAAGTAATTTTATAAAAATTATATTGCATATGAATAAAAATGTCTGTGATCTTATTAGTTTTTTAAATGTAGTTTGAAAAAATATTAAAAAAATCCAAAGCGATCTGTTATCGTAAAGTTTCTCTAATTCAAATATTAATTTCTATTTTAAACACCCTGTTAATTTAGATTCCACACAGTTACTGATCATGTACAAATTTTGTAAAGCATACTTTAAGGCATTAATTCAAATGTTCTTTCTCTTCTTTTACAGATCACGCAACTACCGTCCGGGTAGTATGCGCAAAGTCCGAAGACGAGCTGTATTCAAAAATGGCGACTGTAATGTGCTACAGAAAAACCTCACCAAAAGACGTTTACGTTTTCTACAGGATATGTACACCACCCTGGTAGATTCACAATGGCGTTGGACTTTATTGGCATTTGCTTTGTCATTCATATTGTCATGGTTGTTGTTTGCTGTTCTCTGGTGGCTGATCATGTATACACATGGTGACTTGGAGGAGTTACATTTACCAGCCAATCAGGGTTAGTGTGTTCTTTGGAATGATAATTGACTTGTCTTAATCTCTTTATTTTTCCAACCAGAGGAAAGTGGCTGGGAACCTTGTGTTTCTGCCATTCATGGTTTCACTTCCTGTTTCCTGTTCTCTATTGAAACCCAGCACACAATTGGTTATGGTGTACGTACTACTTCGGAAGCCTGTCCCGAAGCCATTTTCATGATGTGCTTCCAATCTATTTATGGTGTCATGTCCTCGGCCTTTATGGCCGGTATTGTTTTTGCTAAAATGACTCGTGCCAAACAACGTGCCCAAACTTTACTCTTCTCGAAAAATGCTGTCATCTGTCAGCGTGATGGTGCTCTTAGTCTTATGTTCCGTGTAGGTGATATGCGCAAATCGCATATAATTGGTGCTAGTGTTAAGGCACAATTGATACGTACTCGTACCACCAAGGAAGGTGAAGTGATGACTCAACATTTCACCGACTTGGAAATTGGTGCAGATGAATGTGGTTCCGATATCTTTTTCATTTGGCCCATGGTTATTGAGCATAAAATCGATGAAAACTCACCCCTTTACAATATATCCGCCACCGATTTGCTACAAGATAAATTTGAAATTGTTGTCATACTTGAGGGTACTGTTGAGTCCACCGGTCAATCGACTCAAGCTCGTTCTAGTTATATTAATACTGAAATTTTATGGGGTCATCGTTTCGATCCAGTTGTTGTTTACAACAAAGATCGCCAGGCCTATGAGATTGATTATGCTCGTTTCAATGAAACAACACAGGTCGATACACCCCTGTGTAGTGCTCGGGATTTAAATGAAATCTATAAGATACAGGAGGGTTTCACAACACCGGGTAAGTGTTTGTTTTAGTTAAGTTAGTTGGTGTGTTGACTTTGTAAGTGTACGGTATTCATTTGATCATGTGACTCATTGACATTATTTTTAGTGGATCATGTATTAAAATTATTGGATTTTATAAATTTGTCTCATCCATCCTCATTCAGCTTAAGTGCTAGTTGTGGGGGTTATAACAGTGTCTGAAGGTTTATATACACATAGGTAAGATTTCATGTTGATTTTCACTAGCTCTTTTGTACACTATTATGTTGTTAATGAAATCGAAGTTATATTTATGACATTTGATACCTATTTCTCTTCTTTTTAGATAATATATCTAGAAAAAATTTTAAGAAATGTTTTATTAGAAAAGCTTTTTAAAGAGAGTTGTTTTTAAGTTCTTTGGTAAAGCTTTCATTGGAAAATAGTTTCGTTATATTTTTTCTTTAAGGAAGCTTTTCAAGGAAAAGTTTTCTTTTGAAAAAGCACACTTATAAAAACTTTTTTTAGGAAAAGTGTAACTATCTAGAGTAAAGAGAAAGAGTTTTTGTGAAAGTTTATAATAGAAAAGCTTTTTAAAGAGAGTTTCCTTTTTGCAATGTTTTTTTAAAAAGTTCTCTAGTAAAGCTTTTTTTTAAATACTCTTTTTTTGAAAGTTAGAAAAGTTCTTTAGAAAAACTTTTCTTAAAAAAATCTTAACTAAGTAAAGATACGATATCTTTAAAAAGAGTTTATTTAGACAAAGCGTACTTTGTAGAAAAGTTTATCTAAAGTTTACGCAGAGATAGTGTTTTTTTCACAATTTTCTTTAGAGAGAATCCTAACAAAAGTTTTTCTTAGAAGATTTTCACAGGAGAGTGTTTTCTATAAGAACGTTTCTCAAGAGAAAGTGTTTTCTTTGAAAACAGTTTTCTTTCGATAGATACTCTATAGAGTGCTTTCTTTAGAAAAGTTTCTCTATAGAAAGATTTCTTAAGAAATGTTGCTCTGAAAAGATTTTTTTTTAAAGAAATACCTGAAAAAAAGTTTTATTTTAAAAACCTTTCTCCAGACAGTGTTTTCTTTAAAAAATTCTCTAGAGAGTGTTTTTCGTTGAAATATTCTCTTTAGAGATAATATTCTCTTTAGATAGACTATTATTTCGAAAAGTTCCTCTAGAAACATTTTGTTTTAAAATGAGTTTCCGTTATAACAGTTAACCTATAGAGCTTTTCCTGAAAAAATAATCTTTCGAATAAGAGTTCCTTAAAAAAAATAAAGAAACCTTTCTCAGAAAATATTTTTTTTAATAGTATTTTATTTAGAAGTGTTTCTCTAGAATGAGAATTTTAGAAAGCTTCATTAATAAGAGTTCCGTTGGAAAACAAATATCAAGAAAACCTTGTTTAAAAAATATTTCCCAAAATTTTGTTTCCTTAGATATAGTTTAATCAGTGCTTTATTTAAAAAAGTTTCTTTAGATAAGGGTTTCTTTTAAAATGTTTCTCTAGAGAACGTGTTTTTAGTAAGATTCTCAAATGAGAGTTTCTTTAGAAAACAACAAGATAACCTTCATTAGAATATATTTTCAAAAGTGAGTTTTCCTTGAGGAAGAACAAATTTTTTATAGAAACGTTTTATCAAGAGTTTTCTTTAGTAAAGTCTATTGACAGTTGCTTTAGAAAAGAGAAATAAAGAAAATATTTTTGAAAATGAATTTCTCGAAAATAAGTATATATAAAGAGAGAGAGAATGTTTTATTTAGAAAAGTTTCTATTCAAAAAATTTTCTCTCGATGTCTTTTTCTTTTAAATGTTTATCAAGAGAGAGTGTTTTTTGGTAAGATTATCTAATGAGAGTTTATTTAGAAAAGAGAAATAGAAAAAATAAATTTTTATAAAATATTTTAAAGTAAGTTTTCCTAGATAGAGTATTGTTTGTAAAGAGTATTTAAAGAGCAAGAGAGTTATCTAAAGAAAAGTATTTTTATTTTATTCAAAAAAAATAGAGAGAGCTTTTCACTAGAAAGAGCTTTGTTTAGAGAGTAATAATTAATCTGACTGCTAACTCTAAACTCTAAACAAAAAATGAAATTTTAATAATTAGAATTTTTTGTTGATTAAGAAAATTTCGCTTACGGTCTTTCAAAGTGGTCAAAAAAGTAGGGTAAACTTTCAAATGTTTTGTCAATTTTACATTTCTCACAAGAGAGTAGAACTCACACGGTACTCGTAGATGTGAGAGAGTAATTTTCTATTTATAAGAGTCAGACTACATGTTATACTTTGCATGTGAACATAGGTCCTCAGATAAGAAAGTGTACAAAAAGCTCATTTGCAAGCAAGTTGTGTATGTAAACTCTAGATCAGCAAAACGCAATGAGCTCTCTTGTACTAATTCTTGAACGCTTACGTATGCTCACAAATGTATAAAAAGCAAACAAAATCAGTCTCAGAACTATTTTTTTTATTCTTTCGCTGCTCGAGATTGAGCTTTTTTTCTAAAAAAAAAAAATGTATAAAAGTTTTCTTTACTTCACTTCTTCAGAACTTTTTCCCAAGAAAAAACATTCTTTAGAGATTTGTTGAAGTCCGTTGAAAAGTTTACTTTCTTTAAGCTAAATTTTTTTTTACATTTTTTTTCCAAACATTTGCTTTTTTATAATTGATTGCTAATTTTACACGTGTCTCTCTGATTTATAGTTTTCTTTTGTATTTCCAAAAAAATAGTTTCATAGTTGTTAACAGATCCAACTGAAATATTCTTCTTTTGTCAAAAACTTTGATTGACAGGGTAAAAATTACATTTTGACATCTTTAGACACAATACTATGGCATAGTCATTAAAACCAAGATTAACTAATTTGATTTAAAATTGTATAGATATTCGAAAACAAACTCATAAATCTCATGATTTCATTCATTAATTTATGCATTGAAACCGTAATAAATTTTTACAGGTCTCCAAAGTTAATCATATATACCACCTAGTCTCAAATATTTCTTTGTACCGTAACAAAAAATAATCATAATAAAATTTAACAACTTAATTTTTAACAAGTGTTTTTATTATTATTTTATCTCTTTTTATTTAGTTTTATATTTTTTTGTCCATTTATTTTTTACATTCACACAAATTGTATAGTAGTAATAACTCATATTAATATGGTTTCTTTGTTAAATATTTTTATAACAATATTATTATTTTTTTTTTCATTTTTGGTTAACTTGTATGTAAATACATACATATATATTTTTTGGTGTGTATTTTTTGTTTAACATTTTTTTATATGATTTTTTTATGTTTATTTTAACAGAAACCACATTTACCATGCGTCAAATGTCCCTCGTCCCTCCATCTGAACAGGCATCATAAAAAAAATTGAAACTAAAACCAAAAAATAAAAATTCAAACAAAAGACATTTTTATATCAACGAAATCGTTTTCAAACTAATTCAAAATCCATTTAAAATAACGAACAAAAACCTCAAATTGTTTAAACTAAAATTTAATTTACAAATAAATCAGAAAACTAAATAAATAAAAAGGAAATCATGTTATGAATAAACAAAAAATAAATAAAAAATCATAATAATTTTAATTCAAAAAAAAAAAGCTATATATTTATGATCATGTTGTATTTGATTTATATTTTTGTTGTTGTAGACAATAGTATTCATATGTTTTAAGTATTTTAGTAGACATTCATATGTATTGTACTCGTATGTGTTTTATTACTAAATAATAATATTATTAATAATAATAAAAAAATAAATAAATAAATTGTTATGTTTACAGTTGAAAAAATAAATAATATATATATATATTTACATAAATTTATTTTAACATATTAAAATATATGTATTTGTGGTGTTTTTATTATTATTATTTTTATTTAACATAAATATCAATTAAGTTAACATTATTTATATTAATATTGGTTATGAGAAAAAGTTATTTCGTATGTGGGGTTAGTTTAGAATAGCATGTTACAGTGTTTAACTGTACTTACCACAAACGATTACAAGTAATTAGAAAAAGTAGTCATTGTAAATCACATGAATAAAAGTATACGGCATCTGTATATTCACTGGCAAGATTACTTATGAATAAGGAAGTATTTATATAACACATTATTTGTAAGACCTTATTATATTACTTCCATGTAATCCAGACCATATTTAGTAGTCATTGAAAAGTATGTTGTTAGGTAAGTAATTACAATTGAAAGCCATTACCCAGTTTTTGCTGGGTTTTTATTTCTTATGCGATTTACAATAATTACTTTTGCAAATTACTTATGCTATTATGTAAGTAAGTTTTAGCACTTTAATCCATTACAAGGAAATTAAAGTTTTTACTGTATTGATATTGTTCGTAGAATAAAAAGTATGTAAAATAATTACATACATCTAGCTATGTCCGTCTATCTGTTCTGAAAATGGAAAATAATTCATAAATATGATACATTTCCAGAAATTATTAAAAAAAAACTGCGTTGGATAGGGTCATTGTTTAGTATATACTTTTTTCATATTCTATATATCAGGGTAATATTCAGTACCATCATATAAACCTTAAAATTAAACTTCATGTCAAACTTATTAGATAATTTAAATTGGGTACACGATCTTCTTCTGTCATTGAAGAAAACTTCATGTCGAATCTTTAAAGAAAAACAAAATTGTTATATGTTCTTCTATTGCAGCCAAGCGCAGATAGAGAAACGCTAAGAAACTGTTATGGTAGTGATGAGAAAATACTAAAAACGCTTGTTCCTGGGACAATAGACAATCATGTTCCTGGGACAATATAAGATCATGTAGTTGACCTGTAGTTTGAATTTAAGGTTTACATGGACGGACATACAGACAGACAGATAAACAGACAGGCGGACACACGGACAGACAGACTGACAGACTGACAGACTGACAGACAGACAGACAGACAGACAGACAGACTGACGGATACATTAAGGTGGGTATAGGACCAATATTATTGTGAGTTACAAATATCAGCATAAAACCAATATATACTCTCTACTAAAGTGGTGTAGAGTATAAATACTTTTTGCAAAAATATTCTCTATTAATGAGGTTTGTATGGTAATATAAGTTAACAGTTTTCATAGAAGTGGACCTCCTAGAAATAGCTGAAACGGTCATAAATGTTTTATTTCTTTTTAAGATCGGTTCATAATTGATCCTACCCGCCATATAGGACCCCTTTCTGAAAATGACTTAATACTCATTACTGGCTTAAAAATATGTCGAAATTCGATACACGAATTTTTTACCCTAACGCCAGTACAAAGTCTTCTTCATAAAATTACTTTAACGTTTATTATTAGCTAAAAACTACGAATATAGAAATAAAATTTGATACCATAAAGATTCTTACGGCAATAACCTCTATACCAATTTCTTTAGGATCTGCTCATAAGTAACCCTACCCCCGATATAAGGCCCCCTTTTGAAAATGACATAAAAGGGTTTTGGATATCAAAATACGAAATTTCCTTATTTAAAAATACGAGTATATTGATGCAATGTGACTTAACAAGTTCTATACAAAACAAAACCTATGTACAAACATTTTATGAGTATCGGTTCATAATTGATGTATATAAGGTCCTCTTCAGAAAATTACTCATACGCTCACGATTTAAAATTATTGATGATTTATTGTAGGAATTTTGCAAGGAAAATGTACGTAAAAAATCTAAAATAAGCGATTAATAAGTTCAGGAATATGGGGGTAATTGTTTATAATTATTGTTATGATAATGCAACTAGTTAAATCGGTGAAAATGACTTTCGTTGGACCGGTAGTAAAAATAAATTGACAGTAACATATTTTAATCTTTTATTTAAATTTAAGTGACCTAACTCATTATCTAGAGTTAGGTCACTTAAATTTTCGGGAGGAAGATATACATTTGCGTCTATTTTTGTATAAACATCTTAATTAGATAATGGGTGATGTGCTTTTAAATGATTTTTGGGAACTTATATGGGAGCTATGTCCAATTCTGGACCGATCGAAAAAAAAGTTACCGTAACATTTCTTTAGTTAAAGGTTATATTTGTAATTTGTGTAATTAACTAAATTAGGTGAGTGAGGGAGTTTAAGTGATTTTTCTGGAGGTACCTTGTTTCTAGTCAACATCAATACACTTGTTCTCTGCTGCTGCTCTTGCTCTGCTTTGTTTTTATAAACAAGCGTATAATAACAAAAATTTCCCATATTGTTATGTATTTTGTGTTTGGCTTTTTTTTGCAATTTCTGTCTGAGCATGAATAAAAAATCTCAATTTTTGATAAAATTTTCAGAGGTTGTCTCGGATTTTTGCTTATATCTCCGTTACTTACATTTTGATTTTGATGTTTTTAAATAGAGATCTTCCCGAAATCATGTCTAACAGAATTATTGAAGACTCGGATCTCGCATATATGTGGAGTTTTCTGATTTCGACATACACACAGACAGACAGAATGACATGGCTAAATCGACTCTGCTATCTATAAGAATTCAGAACATATATACTTTATAGGGTCTTCTTACAAAGATTAAATGTAA
>NC_060952.1:76982343-77037246 GCF_022045245.1 Lucilia cuprina
TGTACAGAATCAGAAAGGCAATTAGGGCGATATCAAGTGAAGAGGTTTAAAGAGAAAACTTTCAACGAAAACATCATAGTGGGACCATACTCGAGATTAGTTGGTAACGAAATAGTTAAATTACATGTTTACTCCATTGGACGAACGAGAAGCTGAATTCTTCAAATTTTATGTACCCACAACTCTACAGAAGACAAGGACGAACATTTTTACGAGTACCTTGAGCCGATATATATCTTCTGACTTTCCCATGATATTAACATAGTTTAGGGAGACTTTCATCTCAAAAGGAGGACGGGTGTTAATGGCCCTACGTCAGTTAATTCGGTAACGGATTGTAACGGTTTGATATCAATTCACTAGAAATCAGACGTTATTATCGATGAAAGGCACTTATGTACATTTAATCGGAGAAAACAATATCGATTCGGCTTATAGAGCGAACCTTGCGTAGTATTCCAGTCATCAGTGATAACGCAGGCAGATCTATTAAATACTGATTTCAAGAAAGTTTATTTTGTGAACTATCTGTATTGATTTGGAACTTATGTATACTCCTGTCATCGTATCATCAAGAATATGAAGAATTATAATAGAGTTAGTTTTCCTACAAGTGCACTTAAGATCAATGTTATTGAAAATCGTTGGCTAAATAGGAAAATGCTCTCTACACTCTTCGAAAATATCTAGTAGTGGATTTGATGTCTCAAAGTGACCGGCAACATTATTGATGCTTTAAAAGGATATGGGGTGACAGTAACGAAATGTGGAAGAAGTTTGAGGTACGTAGGATGTTACGTATTTTGAGGCTTTCTCCGAAATTAGATCAAAATATCTTAGAAGAGTCATAATTTGGGTATCAAATCCCTTACGTTTACTAATTGGAAAATTCTGAAGTACTTAGTTACGATACACATTGGGATCTTATTTAAGCAAACTTGATATGAAGTAAATATTTAGAAATTATTTTTTAATAAAAATTTAATGTATCAGGAAAGCTAAGACTTTTTTAGTAGGGAAGGTAAATTGGGTTTGTGCTGATGTTTGTAACATACAAACATATTCGTCCTATACCTACCTTAAAGTATACCAATCGGCTTAAAATTGTTTGGCTGGCTCTGTTTTTGGCCTGAAAACGAAGCCTATTGAAAAGGGATAAAATCGGTCCATTATTTCGCCTAGCCCACATACAACCGTACCCCCGAATAGTTAAGTTGAATGTTCTATTATGTCAACAAAAAGCGTTAAAATGACATTACCGATTTTTTTTAATGATCGGGCCTCATTTGACCCTATCCCCCATACAAACTCCCTTCAGAAAATGGAGGTCAAAATTCATCTATAAACACTAATTACACTTTTTAATTCTACATAAATAATTTTTAATTAGAAGTGATTTCCTTTACCAACATTTATAAGGATAGGCCCATATTTTCCCTTTTCCCCTTTGAGCCCTCTTGTAAAAAATCTATTTTTATTTTGACAAAAATTTGTAAAACAAGTACTAAAGTACTTGTATGATACCTCACACCAGTTATGAAAAATGTGGACCGATTCCCACCTGAAGCTCTGGTTAAGGAGTGCACAAAAGGTCCCATAAAGTCCTAGATGTATTTCTTCGGAGTTCAAACAATTCGGATTCCTATATAACTGTATAAAGAACTTTCCCTAAGCAAATCTAAAAATCTTTGGAAAGATGAATTAATTTAGTCGTTCGCTTAAGGCTATAAGAAAAATGTTATAAAAATATTTAGTAAATAAAATTTTGGAAAATTTTGTTTTAAAAATTTTGCCAAAATAATGCATTAAGTGTAACCTTTTCCTTTTTTATTTTATATCTAGAATACTTTCTCTATCCAGTCATACCCGCAATGTATACCAAAACATTGTAGTTTAATTAATGCCAAGGTGGAAAACTATAAATTTGGTTATTGGTAATTTCCCGAATAAATAGGTAGTTCCAGTAAGATGCAAATTTTTAATAATTTTAAACCCCTACTAAAATGCTGGAAAACAAACAAAAAAGAAAAACTAAAGTAATAAACTGTTTTGAGACAAACCAAATTTTTGGTTATGAGTGCTTGAGCAGGAAATTTTTTAATTTAATTAAAATTGGAGGGAGACAGTGTTATTGTTAAGAAGAGAAACAAAAATGCTTTTAAAAAAATTTAGGTTTGTATTTTGAATTTTTTATATCAACAACAGAATTTAAGTAAACAATTAAATATTTAAAATGATAAGACATTAATTTCAAATGTTTTAAAGAGGCTCGTGGTCAAATATACTTGTCACACTTTGAGTTGTAGGAGCAAAATAGCATTCATATGTAAACACCCACCATAACTAATATATTAGTTTTGTTAAACTATAAATATTTTATTTTTGAGAAAATAAGTGTTATTTTTTTAAAACATATTTTTAAGCGATTTTTTTTTTTGGCTAAATAGTGGGCTGTTTTTTCCACCATTAGAGGTGTATTGAATACTTACTAACATATAAATGTTGGTTTACTCGTTTAACTGCAGTTGTGCAGTTTTTTTTTTATTTTTGTCTGTTAATAATTTTAACAAAATATTATTTATAATGATTGTTTTTGAAAAGCAATTAATAAAGTACATTTTTAGTTAGATTTTTTTTTTGGTTATTAAACAGTCTTTTAGTGTTAGGAAAATTCATAAATTTGAAGTTTAAAAGGTGTGTTGAAAATTTACGGTACTTATTTTTATTTTGTTAAATCATGCTAATGGATCATAAATGTTATTAGAATAACCACTTAACACACTCATACCACTCAACAAATGCACCGGCACTGTTTGCCATTGCTACAAAACAAAAGACTTAAGCAACAAACTGCTATTTTATGTGTTTATTTTGTTAATAAATATATCAATTGTTGGTGATTTTGTTTGAAAATAAAATTTCAATTTAACATTATTTTTAATATTAAATTTATTTGGCTTTAGTTATTTTTTTTTTCTTTCTTTTAATTTATTTTGTGGCTTATTTGTAGTTAATTTTGTATTAAAAAGAATTTATTTTTTTTTATCATTTTATAGTATTTGATCTTTGAGTCCTTGATCTGTTTTTCATTTCTATTCTAATTTTTCGTTTATTTTTCTACAGAGTTAAAATCGTTTTTCTCTATATTTATTCTACACATAATTTAGTTATTTAATATTGTTAATTTGTTAGTAAATTAAAGTGATTGCGATTTGTATGATTTAATGCATGCAAACTAAAGGAAAAAAAAATATTTTAAATATTTATAAGGTACTAAAAACACCCTACAATTGGCATAAAATAAATCACTTCTGTCCTTAAATTTTAAATAATATATAAACTTTAAATTTATTTCATTCATCAAGAAGTTTACGCAAATCCTTGCTTGACAGATGCCTAAACGTGGCATAATTCTAAATTGATTATTTCTAAATTAACAATAGGGTATACTTTATTTATCCCACACACTATACATTTTCCCAAACATAATTTTAAAAGTATTTTTATAATTTTTCAATTTTTAAAATATTTCTTTTTTTCAATTCATGCTATAGATTTGTAACAGCACGTTTTGTAATAATTTAAAAACCTATTTACAAAAAAAAGCTCAACTACTTAAACCATAAACTGTTGTTGCTGCTGCATGAGACAGCAATAGCAACACATGACACACGGTGATTATGTAGGTTTTTGTTTGTGTTGTTGGTTGTAGCAATATTTTATACGTCTAATCTATAATATTTTTCCTAGTTTTTCCAAATATATATTACTTGAAATTAAAATATTATCATGTAATAAGTTTTTATACAACTTCTGAACAAAAGTAAATTTTATGAATTTTTGGCAATTTTCAATTGAATACGTGAGTACATTTAAAAGAAAATTTTAATTGTTTTCTTAGTCTGTTCTCTTATAAACAATTCTCTTGATGTCACAGAGACCTTATACAACTTTTTGAATGCTTTAACTCTTTTGCGTATAAGGGACACCGGTGTCCCAAATTTTTTTCTACTTTAGAGCGTTATTTTTTTAAGTTCACACAGTAAATTATTTTTTCAAAAGGCAAATACGTTAGTTTTTAGAAGTTTATGTCAATACATTTTTAAAAGGATAATATCCTGCGATATCCTTCGAAAACACTTTTTCCATTTTTAACAAAAATGATCGATATAAGTCAAAGTTAAGTGTGTGGTGATGCCATATCCATAAAAAGTCCAGCGGTTTAGTTTTGTGCGTGAAAGGGTTAAGTCTTCTTTTCAAATGAATTCATAAGTTAGTGTCACTTCACAAAACAAATAACGAGTCTTCAAAGTGTTTCAACACCCTTTAGATCTTCATGATTCTGCAATTGATTTCATTTCTTCATAAATTGTTTTGCCTCAGTAGCATTGGATATGATCAATACCTGTCTGAGTTAGGAACTAAAAAAATGGTATGATCTTAGTCTTGTTATCTACCTCCGCAAAAGTTCAATCACAGTGAAGATACAGAAAAGAGATATTCGGCTCACTGACCACAGCAAATGCTTAAAAGAGTAATATTTCAGAATCAGCATTTGGAATGTACGGACTTTGACATCAGTACTGCCATACAAGCAAAGCGTTGGATGGGGAATAGAAACTCTTCTACATCTAATGGGGAACAACATTTTCCGCAGCTTTCACTACATAAAGCACGAATTTAAATGTGGGTTTTGCAAAGCAAGAAATTGAAACACCTTGTCTCTGCGTTTACTTCATTGGACAAACAGCAAGTTTCCATTCACATATCAAAACTAAGGACGAACATTTTAATGAGTACCATGAGCTGCTATATATATCACCTGCCCTTCCCATGAAAGTAACAAAATTTTGGGAGACTTTCATGACAAAAGGAGGGTGGGAGTTTATTGCCCTACTGCAGTTTGGCATCCACAGAGAAACATGTCCATCACTTGTATGAAATTGTAACGGATTGATATCAATTCAATAGGAATCAGACATTATTACTGATGAAAGGCAATTGTGTAATCCAAGTAGACAATATCGATTTTTCTTACAGTTTTGTCGTGGCTAAGGCTTAGCAAAGTGACCAACATACATTCCAAAACTGATAATTAACACATTCGCAACTGAGCACTCCATCTGGAACTCAAATTTCGACCATGCAGGAATCAAAAATCTTAGCTGTCACATTTGACAGCCTAGGTCATCTTAATTTTAACAATACGCAATTGTTAAAGGTATGTAAGGAACCTGCACATAAACTCGTTAGTTTCCCTCCACCACGGGGCGGGAAACCTCACCTGGTATGTTATAAGTCGCGGTGTAAAGAGGTTTTGCCAGTGATGACATTTCACTTCTTGGCTAGTCCTTGAACGATTTGGCATGGGTTCTAACCTGAAAACCACATAATCTGGCACTACGATTGCCTGCAGAACTATGTCTTGGCTGGTCAGTTTGTTGGCGTTACTTCGGGATTCACGTTGTGGTTGTGGTTTAAACTTTAATTCTTAGCAAGAATGAGTTGCGGTTAAAGAACTATATACAGTAAAGTCTATAGTTCG
The DNA here is from genome assembly GCF_022045245.1 of Lucilia cuprina. Classification (NCBI taxonomy): domain Eukaryota; kingdom Metazoa; phylum Arthropoda; class Insecta; order Diptera; family Calliphoridae; genus Lucilia; species Lucilia cuprina. The sequence continues at coordinate 76,987,889 of NC_060952.1, forward strand.
GGATAAGTTCGGCGCTGTTGCCGGCGACAACTTAGCGTTGGAAATGAGTTGGTGTTAATTGTATATGATGAATGAAGTTGGGGTATACGGATCTTATCAACCCATATGCCTAGAATAAGTGTGTCGTATGTTTTTCTCTTATGAATGTGTAGAACAAATAAGAAGTGTACTGGGTTGAATAGTGATGAATGAAAGGTCTCTTATACAAGTATCACCATTTAATATACCTTCCTTGTTCAGGTTTGTATGGAGTAAAATCTTTTTATACCAAATATACCACAGTTTCTCGCTGTGATATAACATCTACATGATAAAAAGATGGTCCTTTCATTTAATAAACACAATGCTATGTTGACTTAACAGTTACTATTACAGACTTGGATGCTCCTCTGCCGCATGTCAGAATCCTACATATAATCTCGTAAGTTTATTCGACTGAAATCATGCATAAGCACTGGTGGTCACAAGGTCATCAAACCGCTAGCACCTTGGACCTTGTTAGCTTTATATATAACATTTGTTCAGCTCGTTAGATATGCAGCATCATGTATTAGTTGCAGAGTAGAAACATGATTCATAAGGTATAGGTAAAAAACCCGTGTTAGATACATATGAAACATTGTTCAGTGATTAATTATGCTGCTCCAGTGTTGTCACCTTTGCTTAGTGATATCCAGTGGAAAATCTTTTAATGCTGCCAAAATGCTGACCTAAGGAATGTAACAGAATACCATCTATATGATGAAACGAAGGTCTTTTCCATCAATAAACACTATGCTATTAACAGTTACTATAATAGACTTCGATGCCCCTTTTGCCGCATGCCTGCATATAACCTCGTCAGCTTATTCGACTGCAATCATGCATAAGCAGCGGAGTTGAAACAAGATCATCAAACCGCTAGCACTTTGGACCTTGTTTGCTGTATATATAACATTTGTTCAGTCAGTGTTTAGCTATGCTGCAGCTGTTACCTTTGCTCAGTGATATCTGGTAGAGAAACTGCACTTTGCTGACTACAAGTTATCTCGGAATATCATGAGGAAACTATGGTCCTCTCAGTCAAGGAACATAATGTCATAATGACAGTTTCTTCTGAAATGTCATCCTAGGAATCATACCAACTTTTACATCAATGGAGCGGTCACTGAATACCGGACCGTAGCAGACACAGAGAATCTGTAACATCTAAGAACCTAATAGAGAAACAGCATTAATGCCAACTGGTGCTATTCCTAACCAATGTCTGCATTATATGAATCACTTAATTAACTGTTAAACCAACCAAATTTCAGTTTATACAGTGGATTTATGTTAATATTCAGTCGAAGTAGCTTAATATTTAAGACGGAACATTAATGTAGAATACCCCAACTATGTTACTGTGTTGTATTAGCTGTTACGACAACAACCACTGCTGCAATACAAGTTAAGTTCATTAATCCAAATTATTTATCCAAAACCAAGTTATGTTCAAACTACAACTTTGACATTTAACTTGCAGCGAAGAAAAAAAAAACGACAAAAAAATCTGACAACAGGAAGTGACACTTAATTACTTAATAGCAACACTATAAAGAAAATCAATTTTTCATTAACACACCGCCCACGTTATCGACAGGCAACAAATATGTTGCAAGCTATGTACTTAAAAAGAAACTTTTAGTTTAAATAGAAATATATTTTAGACGTGATATTAAATCATACAAAAGAACTTGTATATTGTTGAACATAAATAAAGACACAGGTAAATAATATTTTTATCATACATAAATATTTTTTTTATTATATTTATATACATATGTACAGACAACATAAGGTGCACATACTCTCGTTCATATGTTGGCAACTAAGTAAATATTATAAGTTAAGATTTAAAGCAGCAAGTTGATTTATTTTAAATGATCACAAATAGACAGCAAATAAGACAAAAAATATTGTTTAAATAAAAAATCTACAACAATATGGGTGGTTTTCAGAGTTTTTTTTGTTTAGTTTGGAGTATGATTTTTTTCGGTAAAATATTGTTAACCAAAAAATATTGTAAAACGTGTGTGGTTTTAGTTAGGAAGTAGTTAGTTATTTATTAGTTTTATTTATTTTTTATTTTTATCCTCCACATTGAAATTAAGTATTTTGTATTGAGTACAACCGTACTACACACGTACCATTTATGCAAACAGTTTGTGTACTGTGCTGTGTTCGCTCTAAGCTGTGTGCTTAGATCAGCTTCGCTTAGTTCATTTCAGATCTCTGCTCAATACAATTCGCGTACATATCTAAATTAGTCAATTTGAAATAGTTATAAACAATATTATTGCAATTTATTTCTTTTATATTAAATTTTCAAAAAAAACTTAGATTTTGTATTTTTTTTCTTTTTAGATCTTTTATTTTTATACCCACCATCAAAAAAGATGGGGGGTATATTGTTTTTGTCATTCCGTTTGTAACACATTGAAATATTCGTCTAAGACCCATAAAAATATATATATTCTGGGTCCTTATTAGATTCTAAGACGATCTAGCCATGTCCGTCCGTCTGTCTGTCTGTCTGTCTGTTGAAAACACGATAGAGTCCAAACGGAAGTAGCTAGCGAGCTGAAATTTTGCACAAATACTTCAAGTTGATGTAGTTTGTTTGGTATTGAAAATATCGGTCCACGATTTCGCCTAGCACCCATATAAGGCCTCCTTTAGAAAATGACATTATCGCCAATAACTGACTAACAAAAGCATCGATAGCGCTGTAATTCGGCACAAACATGTTTTATGGGGACATAAATCTTTTCGTAGAATTTTATAAGGATCGGTTCATAATTGACCTACCCCCCATATAAAGTCCCCTTCAGAAAATGACTTTGTCGCTCATAACTGGCTAAGAGAAGCATCAATAGCGGTGAAATTCGGCACAAACATGTTTTCTGGTCTCAAATCTCTTTGTAGAATTTTATAAGGATAATTGACCCTATCCCACCTATAAGGTCCCTTTCAGAAAACGACTTTAATGCTCATATCTACCTTAAGAAGCATATATATATATATATATAACAATAATATTCGACATATAAAAGTTTTATGGGAACTAAAATCATTTTCTTAAATTTTATGAGGATGAGTCCATTATAATCTAACCCCTTAATAAGGTGCCCTTTAGACAACGAATTCAACGCTCATTACTACAAAATTCTACATACACAAGTTTCGCGAGCCAAAATCTCCCTATGAAATTTTATAAGGATCGATCCTTATTGAAAGTAAGAATATCGGTTCATGTTTTCTCCTATCCCTATTATAATGCCCCCTTCAGAAAATAACTTTATCGCTAAGAGATGTATAAATAGCGGTGAAATTCAACACAAACATGTTTAATGAGAACTTAAATTTATGCTCATATCTGCTCAAAACATATATATAAAGCAATAAAATTCGACATAAAAAAGTTTTATAGGAAATAAAATCATTTTCATAAATTTAATGAAAATGGATTTATAATTGACCTTACCAAGGTCCCCTTCTGAAAATGACTTTAAGACTTATTACTGACCCAAAAATGTGAGTACATCAGTAAAATTCTACATAAACATGAATGATTTAATGATGGGTATATAAGATTCGGCATGGCCGAATATAACACTCTTACTTGTTTTGATTTTTCATTGTATTCATTTTTGCGATGTTGTTGTTTGGTTCGAGTTATAAATGTTGTGGTCATGCAAGCGTAACTAAAGCTCATGATACATTGTTTGTTCACTAATACAATTTATTGTTGTTTTATTTTTTTTATTATTTGTTAATAATGTATGTTTGCTGCAAAAATCAAATATATAATATTTATACAATTTTGTATTGTGATGCCCTACATAGGGAAATGGTGTTGCTAGTAGATTTTATAGTTTGATGCGTTGTCAGTTTTCCAATTGTTTAGGGGTTCCTTTTTGTTTTAAAATCACGTTAAGCTCGTATTATCTAAGTTTCTAAGTTTCTTTAAACACTACGACTAACTAACTAACTAACTAACTAACTAACTAACTAACTAACTAACTAACTAACAAACTAAATACCATACGATGCAGTTGCAGAAGATATTGGTCCTAAATCTAAGTTCGAGTTCAAGCCGAATATTAGAGAAGCCCTCGTAAAGTGGACGATATAAAGGGTTCGAGAAATTACATTAAAAATCCAGAACCCGAAATTCATTAAATAAATATTTAATCTGACGTCAACCTACTCTTCATCATCCATAATTTTATAATTTAAATTACTATTACTGCCCCATTATTAAAAACTGTATTATTTAAAAAATGTAAAAAAAGACAGTCAAAGACTGTAATGCTTGCTCGATCATTATATCTTTATATCTTTGTTATATCTAAATATTTTGAATCGAATTTTACAGATATTATATATCTTTTGGGAAGTTCTGAAGAAGTACATTCAGAAAATGGCCCCTCGGGGGCATGTTACCTTGGCGAGACCTCCGCCTTGGTGTTTTTGCAATCCCGGGGTATAAAGAGGTGGCCTATACCTCCAGTCTGACCGGGACTGAAAAATTTGTTACAGTCTACTCTTTGGTTTAGTCCTTGCCTAGATTGCCAGAGGTCAGATCAGAGCACCGCATTATATGGTACTACGGGTGATCAGTTGACCGCAGGACTATGTCACGGCTAGTCAGTTGGTTGAGGTTCCTTCGGGATCCACGTAGTGGCTGTGTTTTAAACCCAAGTTCGCGGGGAGTGTAAGTGGCGGTTAAAAGACTGATGCATGATAATGGTCAATATTTCGGGATAAGTTCGGTGCTGTTGCCGCGCACCCCACCCATGTTTTTCTTTTATGAATGTGTCGTATGAATATGATGTGCACTGGGTTGAATGATGATGGATGAAAGGTATCATATACATTTGATAGCATTGAATTTTACTTCCTGGTCCACATATGTTCGGATTTTACTCTGTTCATATCAGAATTACCACAGTGTGTCCTTGTGAGTAAGAACAATGTCCACGGCTTTTTGATGGATCGTACTTCGGTCTACCAGTTACGCCTTTAGGAGCTGTTGCCGAAGCAACAGAGGCCATCCAATGGTCCAGAGATTAGATAGCTCGAGTACTCCAGCAATGTACTTGTGCATGGACCGGTCAGAACCAATGTACAAAAATTACCACCTGCGTTTTTCATTGAAGAACAAAGTTTTCTGATGTTTCTGATGCTTTCTGATGTCTACTTACATTATATAGAGAAAAATGGAGTAACTAATGGATTTGACGGATGGAGTGGCGGAGTGATGTATTAGAATGTTTAATCTAACAAGAAGGATGGAGGTTGTCACTACCCTCTCTTTGATTTATTAGCTATGGTTGAGTGTATGCTCAACTTATCACAGTGGGTAGTAGTCACCATAGTAGTGTGGTGACTACTGAAATAAAGTCTTGTCAATTATATGATCCGTGTTTCGGACTACCTATTACGACCCTCCTAAATGCTGTTGCTGAAACAACAGAGCCATAATAGTGTGATTGGGCGACATTATGTCGGGGTAGATAGAGCTTACTCATGACACCTGTCTTTCCCCAATGTGACTACTATGGCAAGAGATTAGATAGCTCCAGTACTTGAGTAAAGTGCTTGTACATGGACCGGTATTTCCATGTACAAAAATTGCAACCTGCGTGTACAAAGGGGCAGTGGTGAGTTGTTTTCTTTTTACTCACCCAGTGGTTGAAAAAGTACCACCGTGAGATAGGGCAACATGCCAGGTACTCATGTACTTCGACTTCATTCAGCAAATGGAGTTTCTTAACGCATCTCTTATCATAGATTGTAGCATATGGGTTTCTATCAAAATTTTCCATGAAGAGGATCACACAACAGGCCCGATATAGACCTAGGTGTATTTTATCTGATGTTAATGTGAAATTTAGTTACAATATCATTACAAGATATCAAGATTCTTAAGGTACTGTGTAGAGTAAAACAATTTCGACTTTACCCGGCAATAGTTATTTATTCACAATCATTTTCAGATAACTTACTTTAATTTTCTTAAAACAAATTTTAAACTAAAAATATAAAAAAAATATTGGCAAAGTGGCAACACGCCTTAAATATTGCTGCCTTTTTTTGTTTTACTTCTTTGGTTCATGTATGATTATTTTTTTTTTAATTTTTCTATAATTTTTTTTCTCTAAAGTTTGGTACGTGCACTTTATTACTGTTCATTTTTGTTGCTGTTAAATATTGTTGATTTTGTAATAAAAAAAATTATTTCATATTGTTTAGTTTTGTTTGGACGCTTTAAAGATTTTTCAAATTACTAAGTGAAACATTTTTAATAAAGTGTTTTATTTGCTATATTTTGTTGATTTTTTATTTTCAATTTTAATTTGAGTTTTTTATAATTACATAATTTACACCAATTATAAAACTTGACTTTCAAATATATTTTCTATGTAATTCTTAATGGGTTTTTTTTCCCATTTGGCAAATTTTATAGTCACATAAAAAATTGTATTTTTTTAAATGGAAAACTGCGGCAATGGGTTTTTTTATGAAAATGTCTTAAATGGTTGTCAGTACATTGTATCTCTTGTTTTCAAGTGTTTGCAATCTGATAAGATCTCTTAACGCTATCAATGAGGTGGCACTTTTAACAGCCGCACATTGGAAGTGTGGAAATTTGAGATTTTTCTTATGCCATTTATGTTATGGTTTTTATATTTTCTACATATTTGGTTTGAGTGTTAGAAGATCAATCAGGAAAATTAAATATGATTTTTAGATGGAAATGGTAAGTAATATTTAAAAATAGAATTTTATTTTATGCTGTTGCGTGAAATTTTTTTAAGGTGTATCCTTTCATCTGTGGCATCAAACGTCTACATTATTTGTTTGGTGTTGAGTTTTAAATGTATTTTCTTCTTAAAGTTAGAAATATTTTTCTAGAAAATTTTCAAAAAAGAAAATATCTTATTGAGAAAATAACTAAAATATTAAACAAAAGTTTGACCGAGGACATAGTTAAAAACTGTTCTTAAATTTTCCTTAAAAAATCAGTTATTACTTAAAATTTTACATTACTGATAGGATGATGTACATATGTATAGTACATAGTACATGAGGATGAATGTACAGTACATCAAATAAGTACACCTAGGTTACTATCGTGCCTGTTATCTGTTTCTTTTTATGATAGATCATTGTTTCACTAACATCTCCAAATTCGTATCAATCCGAACATCCAATTTTGTTTAGTATTCCCAATAATCTCGTGTATTTACCCAGAATACCATCAATACTGACCTCAGTGCTGTAATACATGGTTGCCAGATCTTAAAACGTTGACAGTGAAATGTGCTATGTGTGCAGACATAGCTTCAGGATTGTTTATATTGTGGAGATTTCTCGTCTTGTCCTTATCAGGTTTACCCAATATGATCTTTGTGGTTCCAAATACCATTTCATTATTCGTTACGCCGACTGGTTTTGTGATCGTCAGGAAATAGTAGATAGTTAATTGGTTAGTTAGTTGGTTAGTATGTTAGTTAATTAGTTAGTTAGTTTGTTAGTTAGTCAGTTTGTTAGTTAGTTAGTTAGCTAGTTATTTAATTAGTTACACTTATTGGGAAAGTTTGTTCCATATGTGGCCTGCTCAAGAACGAATTCTGTATGTAATGCATTGTGCGAACCACTGACCAATTGACACACAAATGAGTTTCCGGAACGAGCTCCCTAATTTCATACCAATGCATTCCGATAGAACAGTGTAACATACACCACATTGCTACGATGCTCCAGTTAATAAATTGATTGTGGCCGATAACATACTTCGGCCCCTACTGTGCACGGTCGACTCGATATAGAATTTGAAGCTCAAACTTTGCCCAAAATTTCATAAAGTAGCTCGAGATCCCATATAAATCCTATTTTTCTTCCCAGCACACTGTAGTGGAGAGGGTAAAATTTTTTTGATATTCATGTTTGTAACACTTAAAATATTTCTCAATTCTAAATTATACCAGTTTGATTCCAAACCCACTTTCTGTGTTGATAAAGCAATGTCCGTCTGTGTGACAGTACAAAGCTTGTGCTCTCTCTACAGGTGGCAATTTCCAAGATCATTTGATAAATTTTATTACTGGAAGTCACACAATCGCATTTATTATACTTAATAGGAGTTGGGTTTCATATGGGCGTAGACAAGCCCGAATATAGTATCTTATTTCTTACTCGTTGAGACCAGGGATTTTCTTCTGAAATTTTCACTTGCTTGTGAAGAATCTATGAAGCGTCGACACTTGTTCTTTAGAATAGTTCTGAAGCAATACTTTTCATTCAAATTTGGCAAACTCTTAACTAATTTTAGAGAAGCTTTCTAGTATGTTTACAATTTATTTTAAAAGAGTATTTTTTCCACAATATATTTACAATATAAAATGTACGAGGTTTTAATTTTTTTCAGTTGATTCAGGAAAGATCTTTCGGAACTACTTAGTATGCGTTCTATTTATAACTACCCATCAATAAAAGAACTTCCAAAGAAGAGAAAAAGAAGAATTTATGAAAGTATCGACAAATTTTCATAGGAGATGTGTCCTTTTGATTTGATTCCAATTTCACTACTTATGAAGTCAAGAAGTTATTTTTATGTTCTTTTTTGAAAGTTATTTAGAAGTAAAATTGTAGTATTGTTGAATACAACTAATTTGACATAAATAATATTAACATTAATAGCAGAAATATATAGATTTTCTACGAACTTTAGCTTTGTTTTTTGGAAGTCAATAAACATCGCTTCCACAGAAGGAAAATATGTTATTCTTTGAGTAGTGTTAAAGTATTAGTTTCTTGAAAACTCTTGAGAAGGATTTTAAAACCTGTGTTATCCTGTGAACGTCATCCTAACACAATACAGCCCAATGAAAAGTTTAAGAGGAGGGAATATAAAGTTTAAAGCATTTGTATGTCAAATTTCAAACTATGTACAACGTTTGTCTATCCAATATCTCATCTTTTAATTGGTCTTTAATAAATTTGAGTACCTTTCAAAACATAAAAATTGTCATAAATCAGTTACAATTTGTTAATGACACATTTTAGTAAACACTGTTGTTTTTAAATACACATACGAGTATTTCATTTTTACAACATTAACTTTTGTTAAATACATTTATAAACTTATAATTATACGCACGAAAATTTAATTTACAACCACTAAAGATAAGAAACATCGACATCACCATCTGAAAAATAAAAAATTAAAAAAAACTGCATAAAGATGCTTGTTGTACCGCTAAAATCGTACCTGTGTGGATTTTTTCCATCATTTGTTAACAAAAAAAAATAAAAAAAAATAATAGAGACATCATGTGGATCATCATGGAGATGAGGATGATAATAAAAATTTGCAAAGAAAACAAGTAAGAAGTTATAGTTGAGCGAGGCCGATCATATAATACCCTACACCTGTTACAAAAATAAAGTGGAATTTAGTTTTCATAATAAAGCATTTAAGTTAAATAGTACCTTGCTTCATTGTTGAACAAAATTGTGGACATTTAAGTCAAATTTTGAATGGGGCTTTTTATAAGGGCTAGGGTCAATGAGGCCCTATAATAATAAAGTTCATGAGGGTCATCAAGGCTAGTATAGACATATAAGTATATTTAACGTAATTAGGAACTTTAAAGCCCTATTCAACGGGTCCAGTTTTATGGCGCCTAGATGAAATAATAGACCGATGTTAACTATTTTTAAAAGGATTCGTCCTTCGTCTTTAAAATAGTGACCTGTAGTTTACATAGACGGATGGACAGACAGACGGACAGACGGACAGACGGAAGGACAGACAGACAGACAGACAGACAGACAGACGGACGGACAGACAGACGGACAGACTTAAGGACATAGCTGAGTCGACTCAAAAAATTATTCTAAGCCGATTAGTATACTTTAAGGTGGGTATATGACCAATATTATTGTGCGTTATAAACAACAGCACGAACGCAATATAGCCTCTCTACTTAAGTGGTGTAGGGTATAAAAATCAAAATTACGTTATTTTAAGAAGAAGGGGTACAAGTACTCTTCATACCTGCGGTTTGGGGACTTGGTTGGAGGGGTAAAATATTAAATAAGAAGTTACACATGGTCATAATTCAAAATATAATCAACATAGTGTTTACATAAATTAATATTTAAAAAGAAGATGAAACACCAATGGAAGCTAAAGGATGAAAAAAAGAACAACAACAACACCATATATTAAGAAATATGACCAAAAACATGAAATCACAAAGTAACAAGGAAAAAATGTAGGTTGTACATACAAAATTTGTTTTTGTTGCATTATAGCATGACTTATTTAAACATAAAGAAAACAATATTCTTTTTTTTCTGGTTGACCGGTAATATTGTTTTCAACTCAGCGCGAATATAATTTATTATGTGTATTTTTTACAGAAATAATAAAGGCAGCAGCAGCAGCAACATTAAAACACAAATAAAATTTTGCTGCAAAAAAAAAAAAAAAGAAAAACGAGGGCGACTAAAACATAATATATATAAATAAATTTATAATCATTATAGAATATACATATCAACCAACCCTCGTTCAGACCAGATCAGACCAGACACAGAATATGTCGGAAACTTTGATCCCAGATAGAATGTCTTGGTCAAGCGGAAACATTAGAGCAAATAAAAGTAGGAATCCGTTTTTACACTGATGGCTCTAAATTGGGGGATAAACTAGGGCTGGGGTTCTATATTGAAGACCAAGAACCACGAAGATACTATGGGGTGATCCTGATGAGAGCAAGACGAAAAATCTCCTCAAAATGAGCAAGTCTGAAGTTGGTATGATGGTACGTATTCTCAGTGGACACACAGGATTCGAAGTTTGAGTCAAGTATCTTAGAAGTGATATTATTCCGGAAATTACATTCCTGACTAACACTTATTGGAAGATTCTAAGAATTACGTTCAGGAAACTATGTTTCCCACTATGGGGTGACCCTGATGACAGCAAGACGAAAAATCTCCTCAAAATGATAAAGTCTGTAGTTAGTATGATGGTACGTATTCTAAGTGAGCACACAGGATTACGAGAAAGACGAAAAATCTCCTCAAAATGAGAAAGTCTGTAGTTAGTATGATGGTACGTGCGGATTCAAACGTATGTAGACAATGTGGAGAGGACAGTGAAACTATGGTGCACTTTCTTTGCCAAGAGCCAAAGTGATGTTATTCTCGAAATAACATTTCTGACTAATACTAATTGGAAGATTCTTAGGAATTACGTTCAGGAAACTGAGTTTTTGAACACTGAAAAATAATTCATTCAGTTCCTTTTTTTCTCATGATAAGGAGCGCACAAAAGGTCCGATAGTGGCCTAGGTGTATTTCTTCGGCTTTGACGTAGTACACATCATCCTTTCAACCTAACCTAACCAACCCTCGCATATATCTCATCTACGCATTATATACATGGTCAGTTTGTCTGCTTGTATAACTGGATGCCTCGACTGGGTGCACGTTAAGATCATTGAAGTTTTCACTAATATGCTACACAGAAAATTGATTAATTATAGTGTTTCGGCAGCAGTCACTACATCCTCATGCCGTGTTTCTCTTGGTTACTCATAATCAAACAACAGAAATAAAAATAAAAACAACTGCATCCCCAACAGTAAACGGCAGCTATAACACATGTCGATACATTAAGGACTACATAAGAGTTTCTTTAAATTGTATTTTTCTGGAGGATTTTTTTTATAATATTTATATCATATTTTTATTGTAGACATATTTGATTTTTTAATAATTTTTGGAGGAAGTCCCCAATAAAATAACCATAAGACAATGTAAAAACAACGTGTTGTCTCAATAAATTACATACTTAAGTGTTAAGCATTCTATATGGATAATTTTCTATATGTAGTATTATTATACCCTACATCACACACAGTACACAGTATTGTGGTTTTATGATAATGCTTGCAAAAATATAAATAGATTCTGCCCATCTAAAACAAAACAATTTTACTCAGTACTTATTACTTTTTGAAGTTACTCGTAACGAATACATACATAGACTCTATTATTCTTAAACGAAATCATAATAAAAGTGTATGTTAGTATTAAATGTCTAAAATAATTCTATAACGTTTATTGTTCATGGGATAACGGTTTCAAGTCCCAAAGTGTCAAAGGGTTCATGAACGTTATGAAAATTTCAAAAGTTGAGACACCTTAATTAGAAATTTTAAAAAATAAATTCATCATGAATTTTTTCAACTTTGTTAAAAGTTCATGAAGGACATTCACAAAAAATGGGATTAATGTAAGACCGTAAGAGGACATATATATTTGAGAAATTTACAGGGAAGACAAATAAATATATTGACATAATTAATACTGGTGGCATCTTCGTACTAATCTACAGGACATTTGATATCATATATCAAAATTTATAGGAAAATTATGGGTTATCATTGTCATGAGGATCTTAGTACTTAAAATCTGGATCCCTAACACACTTCATGTCTTTCAGGAAATTAATAATACCAACATACAACGTTCTTAATCGTTTCAGAAACTTTCAAAACATTACTTGTTTAAAGCGTATGGAAGAACATCAGCGGCGCCGGTTCTAAAGCAGTTCTAGCTCTTCTATTTGTTTATCTTCTCAACATTCTAATGTAATAAGTAACCCTGACAATTAATTCGTTAGTTAAGGCTTATGGCAGGTTTGTGGTTAGTGTTCTAGTCCAATAGGTGGGGGTGGTGGTTTGATTGCAATGACTAAGGAGCGTACAACAGTCCCGATATGGACCTATAATTGTAATTTAGTTAGTGTTCCAGAAAGTGGTGGGTCGACTCCAATGATTAAGGTGCGCCTGCTGTGTGTTGTATATGATGTTTATAGTTAGTTAGGTAGGTAGTTAGTTAGTTAGTTAGTTAGTTAGTTAGTTAGTTAGTTAGGTGGTTAGTTAGTAAGTTAGTTAGTTAGTTAGTTAGTTAGTTAGTTAGTTAGTTAGTTAGTTAGTTAGGTAGTTAGTTAGTTAGTTAGTTAGTTAGTTAGTTAGTTAGTTAGTTAGTTAGTTAGGTAGTTAGTTAGTTAGTTAGTTAGTTAGTTAGTTAGTTAGTTAGTTAGTTAGTTAGTTAGTTAGTTAGATAGTTAGTTAGTTAGTTAGTTAGTTAGTTAGTTAGTTAACAGCTATTCCTGTCGTTCTCATTTATATGCCACCACATTTTTCTGTGGTGTAGGTTTGGATTGTGGTTTAGGAGGAATCAGGTGTTTTTCATATTCTACGCATTAACTTTTAAAACGGTTTATGGTTTACTTTATCCTATCTGATCGCCTTTCACTTACATACCTATTATATTAAACTTACATGTAATCTGTTACCAATTAACATACTTTGCAATGAACAATATATATCGTCCGGATTTCATAGAAGTAGTCTAGTAACGTCTTATTAAAGTGTAATGTAAATATTTTCTGATTCATTAGTCAACATTTCCGTGAATATGTATTAGCGATATACATTTCTCTACTGATTTCTATAATTGCAAGCGATTGTGATAAGTACTTACTTCTAATCATATTTAATGCTATTATGTAAGTAAATTTTAGCATTGTAATCAGACTATAAATGGGATACAACTTCCATAGTTTATATTGGTGCATGTGCAGAATCTATTTTTTAATCGAAATTCTTCGCCTTATAATTAGGGAACTTGTTCTGTTCAATCGCTGGTGTTACTTTTGAAAGAAATTATATGGCCCGTCTGTTTGGATTGTAGTTAAAACATACGATTTCAATTTTGGTTTCATATTTTCTATACAACTTTATGCATGCTACTCAAAAGTTCTACAGAAAGTTTTAACATAATGTCGACCACAATTGATTTAAGTTACTCATAAATATGTTGTCTTCTTTTTTGCTCTTCCTGGGCTTTAGCATAAAATATATAATTTGTTAAAGTTCTTTGATGTTATAAATATATTTTGCTTTTCTGTTTTATTTTTGCCAAATAAATTATTTAAATTTTCCCTGGACATTATGCTGCTTGACTTACTTTAATGCGGCAACATGTTGATTGGTGTTCCTGCCCTTTAGCTTAAATACTCCTGTATATTTTAAGTATGTGAGGATTTTTCTTGCGGACAACTGACAAGTATAAAAATATTGTGGTTAGTAAGTAACTTAAGGGTTTTCTGTAAAAACATTTTGCATAAATTAAGTTTTTTTTTGTAATTTCCTACTTGATTTAATTTATTAAAAATAATTACACATAAAGTTATTAAGTAATTTTCTTGTTACCGTTAACTAAACATATAAACGAAAAGAAAAAAAGGTTGTTAAATTGCAAGAATAATAAAGTTTGTGTCTTAAGTCTTTTTTTTTATGGTCAAAAATATTGCAATTGTTTAGATTTAAACTATTTTTTTTTAACAAATATTTAAGTTTTAGTAAACATATTTAAATGAAGTTTTATATTATTTTAATACAACCTGTTTGTGCTTTTCATGAGGCGTTTCATTTAATAACATTTTGATTGATTGCACAATATTTATTTAGTCATGTACACCTTCTATGCGTGTTATAATTATATTTAAAATCCTTTTTTTGTTTTGAGTTGAAGTTTTTTTTTTAAATTTTGTTATAGGGCTTTAACCTTGTTTTCTGTTATTGCGGTTGCTTAAATATGTTCTACTTTATTTTAAGCCTGATAAAGTATGTTTTAACCTTGTTATGTAACTTTTAAACTGGTTCACAAACTATTAACTTGTCCGTCTATGCATATGCATGTGTGTACATTTTTAAAGTACGTGTTAGCAATATAATTTGTATCTGTTTATTATTTTTTTATTTTGTTGTTTTTTTTATTTTATCAGTGCGTTTTTGTTGTTAAAATGAAACCTTTAATTAAGAATAAATTAAATATTATTAAATTGCAATTTTCATATAAATTGAAAAATGTTGCGTAAATTTTAACAACTTTATGTAGAAAAGTGAGAAAATAATTAAAAAAAATGTTGTTTAACAATATGTCCTCGTAATCATAGTATTTTTAGAATTATCACTAAAGACAACTTAGTTGTATCATATTACTGGGTGTGGCGAAATTTTTACACTATAAAAAGGTTTTCTCTTTCGTTTGAGTAAAATTAATTTGACAGTTTCATTATGATCATGTTGTTAGTTTAGTAAGTATATTTGAATGACATTGGATCCGTCCTTTTGTATGTGTCCATGTGTACCTTGTTTACACGCTACAGGGTTTTAATTTGAACCAAAAGACTATTGAAAATTGTTTGTATTGTTTTATTATTTCGCTTAGCAATCATACCCTCCGAACAGAAATTTTTAACTAATAATTATATTAAATATTGTTGTATTTATACAAAGTTACTGTTGAGATTCTTTTCTTCAACAAGTTGAAAATATATGAAATAATTTAAACACTTGTAGAGGGCAATATTTCGATAGGAAACACACGCGTTAACATTTAACCCAAAATAGGCGTGATATACAAAAATTGTTGAGAGTAATGTATCAGAATAAATAAAAAACAAGTAAGAGTGTTATATTCGGCCATGCCGAATCTTATATATCCACCATCAAATCATTCATGTTTATGTAGAATTTTACTGATGTACTTACATTTTTGGGTCAGTAATAAGTCTTAAAGTCATTTTCAGAAGGGGACCTTGGTAAGGTCAATTATAAATCCATTTTCATTAAATTTATGAAAATGATTTTATTTCCTATAAAACTTTTTTATGTCGAATTTTATTGCTTTATATATATGTTATGAGCAGATATGTTATGAGCATAAAGTTATTTTCTGAAGGGGGCATTTTAATAGGGATAGGAGAAAACGTGAACCGATATTCTTACTTTCAATAAGGATCGATCCTTATAAAATTTGATAGGGAGATTTTGGCTCGCACGAAACTTGTGTATGTAGAATTTTGTAGTAATGAGCGTTGTATTCGTTGTCTAAAGGGCACATTATTAGGGGGTTACATAATAATGGACTCATCATATAATAATGGACTCATTTAAGAAAATAATTTTAGTTCCCATAAAACTTTTATATGTCGAATATTATTGTTATATATATGCTTCTTAAGGTAGATATGAGCATTAAAGTCGTTTTCTGAAAGGGACCTTATAGGTGGGATAGGGTCAATTATCCTTATGAAATTCTACAAAGAGATTTCTGAGACCATAAAACATGTTTGTGCCGAATTTCACCGCTATTGATGCTTCTGTTAGTCAGTTGTGAGCGATAAAGTCATTTTCTGAAGGGGACTTTATATGGCGGGTAGGGTCAATTATGGACCGATCCTTATAAAATTCTACGAAGAGATTTATGTCACCATAAAACATGTTTCTGCCGAATTACACCGCTATTGATGCTTCTGTTAGTCAGTTGTGAACGATAAAGTCATTTTCTGAAGGGTACTTTGTATGGGGGGTAGGGTCAATTATGGACCGATCCTTATGAAATTCTATGAAAAGATTTATGTCCCCATAGAACATGTTTGTGCCGAATTACAGCGCTATTGATGCTTTTGTTAGTCAGTTATTGGCGATAATGTCATTTTCTAAAGGAGGCCTTATATGGGGGCTAGGCGAAATCGTGGACCGATATTGCCCATTTTCAATACCAAACAAACTGGATCAACTATAAGTATCTTTGCAAAATTTCAGCTCGCTAGCTACTTCCGTTTGGACTCTATCGTGTTTTCAACAGACAGACAGACAGACAGACAGACAGACGGACGGACATGGCTAGATCGTCTTAGAATCTAATAAGGACCCAGAATATATATACTTTTATGGGTCTTAGACGAATATTTCAATGTGTTACAAACGGAATGACAAAAACAATCTTTTTTGATGGTGGGTATAAAAATAAAATTTATCGGGATCCAGGCTAATACCGAAATTATAATTATTTTCGTGGTAATCCTATTAATGCTCTAGTATTTCAAAATAGTTTGCAAATCTTCTAAGGTGAAAATCGAATTAAATTAAACACTTATGACTGTTTAATCTGTATTCCGAAAGTTCACTTGCAGGGGACCGTTTCCAATACCAAACAGAACTGATATGACTAGTTTGTAGCAGAATACTTCTATGGGTCATAAACAAAATTATTTCAATTTGTTACAAACGGAATGACAAAATCAATATACCTCCATCCATAATGGTCGACGTAAAAATATTCCCCAGAATGTTATCTTTAAAATAATATATAAAATTCTGTCTGTCTGTGTGTTGAAATCAGTTTATAGAAGATATCTGCAAGAACCGAGTCTTCAATATTTCTATTTCTACAACAACTTTTTGATACTTTTTCGTTATTCAAAGGAGACTTTTATAATTTTTATGCCCTACACCACTTTAATACATTGGATTTGTGCTAATGTCTGTAACGTACAATATTATTCGTCGTTTAACAATCGGCTTAGAATATTTTCTGAATCGATTTATCTATGTCCGTCCGTCTTTCCGTCTGTGTGTCCGTCCGTCTGTCTATCTGTCTGTCTGTCTGTCTATACCCACCTTAACTCTTTCTCGTACATCCCAAGATTTTTTTACATTTTTCGCGCCATATAGTGTAATTTTGAGTTCACAGCTACAATAAAAGGTTATTTCTAAAGAAAAATAAGTTAGATTTCAGAATTTGATGTCACTAAATGCCAAAAACGATAATATCCTGCGATATCCTTTGAAAACATTTCTTAAATTTTTCATCTAAAATTATCAATATACATCAAAATAAAGTGTGTGGAGAAGTCATATTTATATAAAGTCAAGCGGTTAAGTGAAAGGGTTAAAGTATAACAATCGGCTTAGAATTATTTTCCGAGTCGATTTATCTGTCTGTCTGTACGTCCATGTAAACTTTGTAAATAAACTACAGGTCGCAATTTTGTTGAAAATTTAATGAAATTTGAAAACACTTTTTCCATTTTTCATCAAAAATTATCAGAATAGGTCAAAATAAAGTGTGTGGAGATGTCATATCCATAAAAAGTTGTTAACATCGGTCTATTATTTTACCTAGACCCCATATAATTGAACCCGCCGAAAGTTCATAATTATGTTTAATATACTCGTATCTCGACAAAGAGCTGTAAAACCAAGTTCCATACTAGCCTCATTTGACGCTGACTCCTATAAAAAGCTCCTTTCAAAATTTGACTTAAATGTCCACAATACTATTCATCAATATATGGCTTCAGTATGTATGTATATCTGAGGCAAGCTACAATTCAACTTGAATGTTTTATTATGAAAACTAGATCATATTTTACTTTTTGTAACAGGTGTAAGGTATCATATGGTAGGTCTCACCTGACTTGTTTTATTTTAAAATAGAACCTAGAAACATACAATTATGCATATAGAGCCCGTAGTAAGTGACTACATGTAAGTAAAAGAGGAATTTTGGTACATTTTCGTTCTTCAAAAGGAACTTTTTAATTCTCTATAATTAAGTATGTGGAGCTCGGATTAGGCGAGAAACCACTAAATGGCAACTGTTCAAAGTTTTTCGTTCTTTAAAAGGAACTTTTTAAATTTTCTATAATATTGAAAAAAAGAAATTAAGCATGAAGTTCCCGGAGAGAGAACCTTTAAAATGGAACTTTTTACTTAATACTTTTTCATAGATCAAAGTGAAAGCACTATGAAATGAAAATCTGCAAAATCGGTTTTCAAAAGGTACTTTTTTGAATTTTTATATAATATTGAACGTAGAAACTCGGAATTAAGCACGCAGAGCCCGAGCTCTGCATACGTGCTTTGGGACTTTTTGTTTCCAAAAAGTACTTTTTGAATTTTTTATAATATTGGATCTATGATTGGTACTGTTTGGTTTTTATGCATATACCAAACATATCACCGTGATTGAATTGAAATCTATTAACAGGTACTTTTTCTATTTACATTTGGTATTTACGTTATAAAATACGTATTGATTGTTTTCTTTTACACATTATAATGTTTTTGTAGCCTACACCACTATAGTGAGGAGTAAAGATGTACCTAATAATACTAGACGACTTCGCTTAAATAACTTAATAAATTTTGAAAATTTGTTTTAATTATACTTATAATAATAGTTTTACTATTTAATAAACTTTTAATAAGCTCAATGAAAACCTCTAAAACTTATACTTTTTAATGAAGCATTTTATATGCACCACACAGTTACAGAATATGTTAAATGTGTTGAAAAATTTATATTTGCAGATTATTATATGATATTTCGTGAAACTTGAAAATCCTACACACGATACACAAAAAAAAATCCTTTAATAAAACACGCACAGTCATATAGAGGTATTGTTGTTGTTTGTTAGCATTAATATTATAGTTTTGACAAAACGAAACGCCTAAAATCAAAAGAGTTAAGCGACAAACTTGAAAAAAAGTAAAATTGCTACCGTTTTCATTTAATTCTTTTTTTTCAGACTGAATTTTTGTCTCAACACATAATATGGCAAATATGGCGTATACAGACATCACATTAAATGTGTAATTTTAGGTCATTTTTTTTTTCATTGGACACTTACAGATATGCGTGCAATGATTTCACAACAACATCCTCGAGGTTTTCAATTTCAGTTAAATGTAGTTTTTAAAGTGTTTTTTTTTATTTTTTGTTTATTTCAGGGCAGCACAAGTTTGAGGCGGTCAGGTGTTTGTTTGTAACGTGCACGTTTATTTAAATTTATGTTTTAAGGAAGCATTTTGTTTGCAGCCAATAACACCAAAACTACAAATTTAATGTGACAACAGATTTTTAAGATGAAAAGAAAAATTGTTAAATGTAATAAAAATTTCTTAAATTTACGTAAAATTTTAAAATTATCGCTTGAATTTTTGAACGTTTCAACAGCATATTGTCTGATATCATTAAGAAATATGTACTCAAAAATATGTTTAATGATTATTTTTATTTCAGCTTTTGGCTAAATTTTGTCACTTGGTTTTAGGTGTTTTTAATTTGTTTTATACGTTTTTTTTTCTTTTAAATATTTTCATAATTTCTTGTGATTAATGCTTAATGGTAGCGCAATACTCAAAGCTACAAACTACTGTTTTTTCTTTTTTTTAATTTTATGTCGGGCATTAACAATTATTATGATTTTTATTTAAAATTTAGTTTAAATTGCATTGCATGCCTTAATTTCATTATGTTGTCGCTGGTTTCTTTCTGCTCGTATTTTAAATGTTTTTTGTACCCTACACCACTTCAGTGGGGACAGTATATTGGATTTATGCTGATGTTTGTAACGCACAAAAATATTGGTCCTTTACCCACCTTAAAGTATACCAATCGGCTCAGAATTATTTCGAGTCGATTTAGCTATGTCATCGGTCCATTATTTCACCTGGCGTCCATACAACTGTACCCCGAATAGGGCTTGCAAACCTTTTATTCAAACTACAAGTCGCAATTTTTGAGATAATTTATTGAAAATGGTTAACATCGGTCCATTATTTCACCTAGAGCTTGTAAACCAAAATTTTTTTACTTAAATAAGTACCCACAGTTTTATTAATTTTATTCGTATACATGTGTAGGGTATTATATGATCGGCCTCGCTCGACCATAATTTCTTACTTGTTTTATTTTGTTTCAGTTTAACTTTAAGAAGCTGTAATTGTCATGATTTTTATTTTGGTCATTGCTTATGTTTTGTATTTTATTTTACAGTTTATTTTATATCTTTGTACAAAAGTCCGTCTGTCTGTTGGCTTTGCAAAAAAAGTGTTAAATTTAACAATCGTGAGAAAAGAATTTTATACATTGTATTTTTTTTTGCATTTATATTTCCAACTTCAACTTCGTCTGAAGGTCATTTTGTGTGTTTTTTATATGGGTTTAACGATAATTCCTATAAAGGGGGGGGGGGGGGAAATTTTTGATATTTATTTGGAGTTAAATTGGTTGTAGGTGCAGTAGAGGTTTAACACATGTTAATAAAAATTTTCTTTTATTATTTTAAATATCAATATATTTAGAAGATTTAAAAAAGGTGAAAACAAGCGACTTAAGGCACAAGAGTTGTATAAAGTAACATGTGCAAACAAATTGTTTGTTGAATTTTTTGTATTTCTATTTAAAATATATTTAAATTATCATCAATATTCGAGTTTGATTACCTTGATTTGAATAAAAATTTATATTCTAAATACTAAGGACATAGTCTTTTAACCGACATTCCCTTGACGTCCATTTTGGTTTAAACCACAGCCAAAACTGTTTAGTAACCGATTATGTAGTTTATGTGCTGTATCAGTTTATGTAATTCTCTTGTTCGACCCCATATCTAATCATTCTAAGGAATGCCGTGTATACA
The DNA here is from genome assembly GCF_022045245.1 of Lucilia cuprina. NCBI lineage: Eukaryota > Metazoa > Arthropoda > Insecta > Diptera > Calliphoridae > Lucilia > Lucilia cuprina. Next base: position 77,009,286 of record NC_060952.1, read on the forward strand.
TTTGATCATAACCAGTTTATAATTTCACCAGTTATATTGCGTATAAAATACAATCTGTGAGTGAAAAGACCAAAACTCCGCCCTGTAGGCTACAGCTTCCCGTGGTACTAGATTATGTAGTTCTCAGGTTCGACTCCATGTTAAATCATTCTATGAAAAGGATACATTTGATTATCGCCAATTTTAGGTCCCGGTGGACTAGAGATGCTGATAGCACAAATTTTTCCCGGGATTTCATTCACACCAAGTTAGATAAATAATACTGCGTTAGAAGGTTTTATTATGGTAGAATTCAGATAACGGAGCTATACCTGGTTGTATATATAGAAAAGATCTATCCTAGCAATATCAACTATTTAAAGGTATCGAAGTCGCTTTAGCGATATCCGCCTGTCTACTTAACCACATTATACCCTACACTACTATAGTTGCGAGGGTATTATACTTTTGTGCTGATGTTTGTAACACACAAAAATATTGGTCCAATGCCCACCTTAAAGTATACCGAATGATGGGGAATCATTTTTTGAGTCGATTAATACATGTCCATCCGTATGTCTGGCTGGCTATGTCCATGCAAACCTTGTGCGCAAGGTAAGGCAATTTTCAAGATAATTTGATGAATTATCTCTCTATATGAATTGCCACAATTAAGTTTTATATATGACACTGCGGGTTTTCGTAATGATCGGCCTTATTGACCCTAGCCCCCATACAAACCCCCCTCCAAAAAATGTCTTAAACGTCTAAAATTGACTTGTAACCATTTGTATCGCAATGAAATACAACAAAACTAGCTGTTATTTAAAAATATTTTCTTTTCCCAAATTTACCGAGAATCGGCCCATATTTGACCTATATAAAGTCTCATTTAGAAAATTTTGTTATGAAAATAAAAATAAAAATTTAAAAAAAAAACACTCATGGTGTAGAGTATAATATGGTCGGCTATGTCTGACTATACTTTCCTACTTTTTTTTTTAGTTAAGTTTGTTTTCAAATATATGTTTGTCTGCACATCTGTATGTATGTCTTTCTGTCTGTATGTATTCCCCCCGGGGGCATGTTACCTTGGTGAAAGCTACACCTTGGTGTTATTGCAATATCCCGGGGAAAAGAGGTGCTACCAATACCTCTAGTCTGCCGGGACTATAAACTGGTGATGATCAGATGTATCCTCGGCCTTTCCGTGGTATGATCTGGCATGGGGTCTAACCAGAGTACCATATAATCTGGCACTACGGGTGGCCGGTTGCCCACAGGACCTAGTCCTGGCCGGTCAATTGGTTGAGGTTCCTTCGGGATCCACGTAGTGGCTGTGGTTGGTTTAAGGACTGATATATCCTATACCTAATGGGTTGGATAATTCTCTCTTCGAACAGGTCTGTGTACAAAGCAGCATATGCTGGATTCCTAAACCCGATCGGTATTTCTTACCGGTCGTGTAGTGGGACGCCAGTATATGCTGGGGAATTGTCAGGTTAGTATTCAATGGTTGCCTGTCATCCCGTAGAGCGATCTTTATGATCATGGGAATGGAACTGATGCGGAAATTGGTGAAAGATCGGGAAAGTCTCCATATATTGGAGATTAGTACTGTTTTAGTATGCCTTTTTACGCTTCGGGGAAGTTCTTCGGTGCTGTTGCCATCTCAACAGGATATATTGATACATGCTACGCGACTAATTTGTCGGGGCAATTATTGGAATCAATTGACTTTGGAAATTCCTATTTCCTTTGTTACATTGATCGGTTCATAAAAGAGGGATCCTGATCCATTTTGTTGGGTATTTCGGACTACCAAATATGCCTCTAGGTGCTGTTGCCAAACCAACAGGGCCATCTCAGTAGTGTGGTTGCGCGGGCTTAAAGAGGTTAAGGAATGCACTGGAATGGGTCATTAGATGATGGGGATTGCATTTTGAATAATGCAATCTTTCATGACATCATAAGGGTGGTCACCTTCCGGTTTACCGGAAGATTGATTTCACCTGATGTTGGGACTCGTCACCCCCTTCTATTGACTTTAGACCAGTGATTGCTTTTTCCTTGTCGGGGTTTGCATTGGGATTGATCCCATGCTGCCTGTCATTCCGCAACGGGGCTACTATGGCAAGAGATTAGATAGCTCGAGTTCTTCAACAAAGTACTTGTACATGGACCGGCTCAGCCATGTACAAAAATTGCTACCTGAGTTCTTCATTGAAGAATTCAGGGGCGCGGGTAGACCGTCTCTAGTCTATCCTGTGGGTGAAAAGGACCACCGTGGAATTAGGCCGTCAAGGCAGGTGTTCACGTTAAACTCTCGACTTCATTGTCTGTATGTATATTGAAATTAGTTTCCAGAATACCCCAGATGTCTATGAGATCAAAATCTTCAATATTTCTATCAGACATAAGTTCAGGAAAGTTGGACTTTTTGGTACTTTTTCAATTTTCTCTTGGAGTAAATGAGAACTTATAAAGTGTTAAATTTTCGTTCTTCAAACGAAACGAATAAAATCTAATATTAAAATCTTTGAAATGGGTCTTTTAAATCTATAACAGGGGAGAGTTTTCCAAGTGGTATTTTTTGATTTTTTGTTGTTAACTTTAAGTATTATTCTTACAAACTTTTGTTGCCAGCGCTTATCGAATGTTCGTACAATTTATGTTGACCAAAAAGTATACTAAACTTCAAGTACATATATAAACAAGTAGGAAGTTATAGTCGGGCGAGGCCGACCATATAATACCCTACACCAGTTACAAAAATAAAATGTGATTTAGTTTTCATAATAAAACATTTAAGTTGAATTGTACCTTGTCTCAGATACATATACTTAAGCCATTTATTGTTGAAAAAAATTGTGGACATTTAAGTCGGCTTGAATTGGGTTTTTTATAGGGGCCAGGGTCCAATAAGACCTTACATTTATAGAGTTTATGAGGATCATCAAGACTACTAGTGGGATAATGGACCGATGTTAACCATTTTCAATAGGATTCATCTAAGGTATCATAGAATTATCTCCAAACCTATAGTTTGATTTCAAGGATCACATGGGCGGACAGACGGACACAGCTAAATCGACTCAGAAAACGATTCGAAGCCGATTGTTATACTTTAAGGTGGGTATAGGACCAGTATTATTGTGCGTTACCAACATTAGTGCAAACCCAATATACCCTCAACTTTGTCCCTGGGGCAATATAAGATTATGTACAAAATTTTATTGAATTATCTTAAAAATTGCTACATGTAATTTGATTGCAAGGTTTACATGGTCAGATAGACAGACACACAGACTGAAAGACAGGCAGACTGACAGAGGGCGGACATAGCTTAATCGACTCAGAAAATGATTCTAAGCACTTTTGTGTAAGTATAGGACCAATATTATTATGCGTTACAAACATCAGCACAAACCCAATATTCCCTCAACACTAAAGTGGTGTAGAGTATAACTATTACTTCCCGCTTGTATTTGGGCGAAATAAATATGACATACTACAAACACCAACAGTTAATTAAAAGATAATTGTCCTAGAAGTATTTAACCACTTAACATGCTTTATGTATAATTTACATGCAACATAATTCCCTTATGTAATGTCTTTCACAAACACACGACAATTAAAACGCACAATTAATTTGAAGGACAAAAACTCATTTGAACTAAGACCCAACATGTATTAGTTTCCAACATGACGTTTAATGCAACAGCAGCGTCAACTTCTATATTCTTAGGATTTCTGGAAATATTAACACAAGAGCATGAATACATTTATAAATTAATGGAACTGGCCAATTGGTTAAGAGATGAACGTTATTATCATACCATTATATATATGAGTCATAGTGTGGAACGTCATAGATATGGATATGATAAGGATATAATGCTTAAATATTTAATGAGTAAAAGTGATATACCAGTTATTAATTTAGAAGAAAGTTCAGTATACTATTTATGGAATAAATACAATCATCGTTATTTGGCTATAGTTCAAATGAATGGTAATGAAAATCAGGATATGGAACTTTTGAAGACATTGTTTAAATCTTTAAAACGTAATTTACTTACCAGATTGATATTAATGGTAAAAGAGGCGAAAGATGAGAAATATATAACAAATATTATGAAATATTGCTTTAAAAATAAGGCCATCAATGTGGTAGTGATTAATGAGCGCCTAATGATGGATGTGGTATATAGAATGAAAGCTTTTCCCAAGTTCAAAGCTGAGTTAGTAAATATAGAAGAAAACGATTCTAAACTATTCATTGATCAAGTCAAAAATATGCATGGTTTTCCTATGAGTCTAGTTTTGAATAAAGTCAGCGCATCAAGTTATATACTAAAAGTGATAAATGGTAAAATTATACTGGGAGGCATTGTAGGACATTTCTTTAGAGCCTTTGCCCGCAAACACAACATAACCCAGATATTTCCGAATTTAAATCAATTACACAAGGAAATGTTAATCAGTGAAATGAATGCTTTAGTGGAAAATGGCACATATGATGCCTCAACTGAACTGGTGATTACTAATTATTCCACTGCTTTAGTTTTTACTAATACCTACGATTATTTTGATTGGTGTCTAATGGTGCCGCTGGAGAGTACTGTGCCAGCCTATAACTTTTATGTTATAGTTTTCGATACGACCAGCTTGGTATTGATTTTAGTGGCTTTCCTATTATTTTCCCTGGTCTTGGCTATTACTTATATGGTGAAGAGGGAACATATTATTTACCATGAGCTTCTCTTTAATATCTATGTACTTAATGGTCTTTTGGGTCAACCTTTCAAAGCGGAGCGTTATTTTTCAGGTGTACGCAGTTTACTTTTTATGTTGATTTGCTTATCCGGTTTGGTGTTCAATACCACATACGTCACTCATCTGCAAACCTTTAATGCCAGACCTCCCTTAAAACATGTCATAAGAACATATAAAGATGTTATGGCTTCTGGCTTGCATATTGCTATGTACGAGGAAGACTACTATGATCTGATAAAAACATATAATTTACATGATGATTTTAAATCACGTGTTGTAACTATTCCCACATTTGCCGAATTCTATAGTTTACGTGATAACTTTGATAGTCGTTATATATATCCAGTACCGTCGGCTCAATGGACTCTTTATGAAGCTCAACAGAAATTTTTTTCAAAATTTAAATATCGCCTAACAGATATATGCATTCTGAAAATGTTTGGCAAACAATTAGCTTTACAGCCCAATTCCCCCTACGAGGAGGCTATGAACACTTTAATCGGTCAAGTAAATCAGGCTGGTTTGGTTTTACATTGGAAAGCTATGGCATTTTTAGAAGCTATTGAAATGAAAAAGATTCATTTGAATGATACAACATCTAGAACAACATTTGAACCCATGAAAGTGGAAGATATGAAATTGTTAATGCTTTTATTTACAATTATTGTTATTTTATTATGTATCTGTTTTGTATTTGAATTGTATTGGCCGCATCGTGGTAAATATTTAAAGAAATTTTTAAGATTAATGAGAAAATTATATAAGTTTTATATTAATAAATAAATCGAAGTGGTTTGTGTTGTGAAAAATCTGCTGTGGCAAGTTTTATTACATCAAGAGGGCATATTCATGTAAATATGTTTGTTAATGCATGTGTTACACCATGAAATATTCTACGGTCTAACAAGGTACACATATTCCGGGGCCTTATCAAATTCTGAATCGAGTTGGCTATGTACATCTGTCTGTCATAGCTCCCATATAAGGTATATATTCGACAGGTATAAGCATGGTTGGCAACCGTTTCAAAACGCAGACGAGGAATTTTTACATATTTCTGTATCAATATTTTAGCGTTATCGGTATTTCGATTTATTTCGGTATCGATATTTTAGAATCAACCTATTTTTTGTCCAAGATCCGTAAATACGTAGCACCCTCCTGAAGGAAGCAACATTTAAAATTTCACAAGGGGTATAGGCTAAAAGCTTTGATACACAGTTGTCAGATTTTACTTACAACGTTGACAGTAAAATGTTCAGAAAATCTTCAACAATCGTGTGAACTAAATTTGTTTTCTTTTATAGAAGCTTAAAGCTGTAATACATGGTTGTCAGATCTTATGACGTTGGCAGAAACATGCTCAACAATTCTGTGAATTAACAATTTTCACACGTTGTCAGAAAAGATATTTCCGGCAATGTTGCAACACAAAAATTGTAAGTTGACTCGGCTGTTTGACATCCTATCTTTCAGTACAGACTTAAGAGGTCTGTCAGAAAAAGCATTTCCGTCAATGTTGCAACACAAATATTGTAGTTGACTCGGTTGTTAGTTATCCTACCTTTCAGTAAAATGCTGTACAGACCACTAGAGACGATTCTAAATATAACTCTACCATATACATATACATAAAGTGAATTTCGGATAAATTTGCTCGACTGCATAAAACCTACGAAAAGTTTTTAATAATTCATTTAATATCAGACCACACCGACAGGGTGGGATTGTGAATCAAATACAAAATGAAGTACACGCACGGGAGTTTTTTTCCGCAATCATGATATGACACACCTGCACGGTCTTCCATTGTAACAGTTGGGAAAAAAATCTCGAAACTGAATCTGGAAAATTCGAATATACATATCTTCTTGGACAGCCTTCCATTAATCAAGGCTCTAAACCCCAACGTTATTAAGTCGATGTGTATTTTTAGTTGTATTTAATCAAGAGCACTATTGACACGATATCATGCTGAGTTATAGGATAAAGGACATCTTGGTGTCGGTGATAATGAAATATGTAATGAATGCACCACCAAAGATCTAAACTGCACACTCCTCGGGTGACCCTATCAATATTGATAGATGACTTGGATCAGGTAGTTAACCACAGCTTTAAGTTGTTTTGACCACATTCTTATAATGGATAATGAGGTCTCTCTTTCAGTAAGATCTCGATTAGGCTTCTCTCGGTTATAATTGCTGGTTACTGTATGTTTTTATAGATGTCACAATGTATCAGAACTACGTTATAGCTTGGGTGATGAAGAATAGGAATCGGTACAACACAATCTATGTGGCTGCCCAGCCTAACAAGATCACAGACTACTTTCTTTTGGTAGAGATCTTTTTAATCATCTGGACTGTCGCAGAGATGTGTCACTAAGGATCGGTTTTATTAAAAATGTCTTCTGTTTCTCACTCTGGAAACATCGTCAACGGAAAAACGAAGGGAATCCATATTAAGTTATGTATAAATTCTCAAGAAAAGAGAACGGTGATTCTAAGGGTATCATAATAGGCCACAAGTCCTCCGAGTGAACTCGCAAACTAGCGAGCAATCCATGTAGTCTAACCCACAGTATTTCGTGTTTTTGTTAAATAAATAACACTAGTCAACACTGAAAGTGTTTCCACCCGCTGAGTTCAGAAAATTGTTATGAAAATTTCCGGTTAGCTTTAGTTTCCTATATATTGTGGATTTTGTAAATATGTTAATTAAGATATTTTTTGGTATTTTTTATTTAATTTCTTAAAACCGGACCAATATTCCTAAAGTTATTTAACAAAATGGTAATCTACATAAAATTATCTATCATTAGATTATAATCATGCTGACAATTATTTCAGGATACCTTGGATGTACTGCAAGATGCAAAACCTAAGAATAGTGAAAACTTACGACATACAACGTTACGACGCCGATTGTGAATTGTGTAATATTTTGATTTCATAAGTATGTAAAATACCAAACAAAAGTTGAATTCAATATTTTATTGCGTTTTTAAGGAATTTTTTAATTTTAACACAAAAAAGGTATTATTGGTTTGTGTTGCTAGTGCTTTATGGAAAGACGGAAATGAATTTACTCTAAAGTAGTGCTATAAGGATAAAACAAAAAAACTAAATTTTCAACTTCCTTGCAAGGCAATCCAGTTATACTGCAATTACTGTCATCATGATTACACACTTTAGAAAGATAATTTTGTGTAAATTTCTATGCAGTCGAAAAAACTTTAAAATTTAGTTTCAGTTCTGTAAAATTAAATAAAAACTTCAAAAAACGTCGCGTAAACAATATCTGTACAAAAATGTTAATATCTCAAAAACTCGAGCTAATCGAAAAAATTAATAACGATTTTTGAATTCAGCGGATGGAAATACATTGGAATTATCAATTCTTCTTTAAAAGACAGGCAAAAAGTTTGATTTTGTTAACTTGTGTAATCATTTTAAACCTAATAATTGCTACAACTTTTCATTAAAAAAATTTTAAAATTATTAACTGCCCAATTAATATCATTACAATTTAACATCAAAACAGTAGCCCAAAATGTTTAAAATTCATTCGAAATGCAAAATAAAATTATTCTTAATGATGTTTCTCTTAATTGGCAGTATTTAAGAAAATTATATACATTTGTCATTGTCTTAATTAGGAGGCATAAGGGAAAAAAAAAATTTTCTCTATAATACAAAAAAAGCTTTTTAACTTAAATTTTAAGCAAAAACAATTAAAATTTGTGTTTGTCAGTTAAAAGAACTGAAAAATTTTAAAAATTGTTGATATGAGTCCATTATACTATGTAGAGTATATGGAAGAAATATTATCTTATCAACACCATAAACATCAATAATAATTTTATGTTGCTATTTTAATATTGTGCAAAAACATAAAAAATCAATTTTATAAAATTTCTTTTTTTCAGATTAAAGGAAATACACGAAAGAGTTTTCATAGAACAGAATTAATTAATAATATTATCTCAAATTTTAAAAGTAAAACTTCTTTGCTTACAGCAAATAAATTATGATCTCTTAAATAAAAATCATATGCATATTAAAAAAATGCATTTAGCAAACATGGTTATCAAGGCGTTGATATTGTGCTCTTAAATAAAAAAACAACAACAAAATAATAATAAAAATCATAAACTATATAAAATACTCATTCATACAAATAGATAAAGAAACCAAACAGAAAGACGGACGCACAGACAGACAGACAGATAGACAAATAGATGGACAGACACTATAATATTAGATACGCTGCAACAGCTTATGCAACAATATCTGTGTAAAGTAAGTGACACCAAACAGTTAAACAACACCAGAAGTCTTACTTTTTTTCTGAATACAAAAACTACAAAAAAAAAAAGAAATATTGTTAACAAAAAATGTTAAAAAATATAAAGTACTAGTATCTCATGTATTTACACAATTTGTCATACAGTATGCGTGTTGCAAAATATCTGAAACGTAGAAAAACACCAACAAACTATATCTTAACCGTCTTAACTCAGCAGCAATGTTTGAATGAAAAAAAAATGCTTGCAAAAAATCTGGAAAAAAAAACTATAAAAAATGTTACAGTATTTTGTATATGCGTTCGAGGCGTGGTTTGTCTTACAACATTTAATACGCATAATGGATTGTTAAATATTTCATTTTATCAGGCAGTAGTGTCCAACATAATAGGTTGATGTTAGATTTGAAATAGCATCCAAAAGATTTTATTGATTTAACAATATGTGTATGTATCTGTTTCAGATCAATAGAGAAATTAATCGAGTTTCTCCCTTTTATACACTTTGAAGACCAAGTGTTTATGTGAACTTCTGTCGCGCCATACGTTCAAGGTATTACTTTCATCACCGCCATTCGTTTTGTCGTTCTGTCGGTTAATGTACAAGTTCTATGGTCAGGTACTCGAGCTATCTAATTGTGGACCAAAGCTAACCTATTGCTTAACTTCTGCGATGCCAAAACAGTATTTGCTTATTTGGTATAAACAAAGTAAATAATGAGCATATTCGGATAAAGAAGCAAAATTCTGTTGTATAACTTGTATAAGATACTTTATATCCAACACTATTTAAACTCAGCACACTTCTCATTCATTCGACGTGCTTATGGATGAGTGAAGCCCGCATACGTTTACACTCATCCCGTATCAAATACATTTGACACCAACTCGTTTCCAACATGGGGTTTCTGTTGTCTTAACAACAGAACCAAACTTATCACGAATTATGGACTTTACCGGGTACAAGTCTTTTAACCAACATTCTCTTTCCGCGACTTTGGGTTTCAATCACAGCATATAATCTCCGAAAATGATGTTGTCTACAATATTCGGAACAAGAAAAAATCCGATGATTATAAGGTTCCCTTGTTTAAAGTCGGGTTAAAATTATATTATTTTAAGCACCTATTTTGCTTAGACAGTTAGACGGACATACATGCATATGTGTTTGTGTATACATGCATAAATCTTTAGTTTGTGTAAAACTATTTTTGAGGAACTCAGAGTGTATTGTCACCGGATAACATTCATGCTGTTGAATTAGGGCTGGTTGTGGTTCTCTGTTTTGCCATTAGATTCTGGTTACAATAAAAAATTCAATGATTAATATGTTGTAAAAGATTATAACGAAATGGGCCGTTAAATCAATTTATTTTATTACTGCGTGGGTCGTTCTTCTGCTCATTTTCCTACTTGTGGGTCCAAGATCTCTGAATAGTTTATTCTTATCTTCTTATATTCGTATCTGCAAAAGCCCGGACAATTATCTTAAGAAGTAAAAGTCACCCTCAAGGCTGATATTCATTTTCTGCAAGACACCATGAACGCGACGAGGAAGCTGTCATAGGCAATACCAAAAGTCGATGAAACCAAAGAGTAAACTGCAATATTTGAAGAGTTTAAATGAAACCACTCTCAGATTGAAACAGGTAAGTAAATTGCAAAAACGGAAAAATATTATCGATAAAACACCCTGCGTGACTCACAACCTCGTCTATCAGAAGACTTTTAAATGAATTGGTGAATGACCTCTTCAACTGAATCTGGCTACAAAAGAGGAATTTATAAATTCTGCACTAAAAGACTGTGATGTCATTGGATTCAAACTACCTGAGCATGTTATAGAATGTTTACTCTAAACAAACTACGGGTTTGGTTCTAACCCTGAAACCCTCCTGGGGTTTCTGCTCATAGAGACTACAATAGAAATAAATTGGCAGATAAGCTAGCCAAACGGTTATTTTCAACTCTGTTTCATTATCAAATCCTTTGAGATTTATTAAAAATGTTATATTGAGAATCTTTCTTAAAAAGGTTGAAAATATAGGGAAGATTCGCGACATATGTGTGAAGAAGAGCCAAGCTAAAGTGACCTTCTTTTGAGAAGAAACACACTATTGAGTTTATAACCCGAAATAGAAGGAAATATCGAGGTTGCTGATAGTAAAAACTGTGCACTTGCTGCTTTAAAGAAATACAAGTCGGCATGTGTTTGCAGTTGCTAGTGAAACAAGATTCCACCTTCGCTGCAAATTCTCAGTTCTAGATGTTAAAAGGAATAGATTCATTTGCAAATACTCAATATCTAAATTTGGTGATTTATCATCATATAGACTCTACGACCTATTAGGGTATCTTATTGCGGAGATCATAGTGAGACAAGTTTCCACCTTCGCTTCAAATTCTCAGTCCTAGAAGTCAAGATGAATATATTCCTTTGCAAATACTCAATATCCAACCTTGGTGATTTATCATGGTCCAGACTCTACGACTTATTAAGATATCTTATTGCTACATCTGGCGAGTGTTATGATCTTGCCAAAAAGAAGACCTCCCGACTTCTGGTCCAGACTCTATGACTTATTAAGGTATCTTATTGCTACATCCAAAAGGAAGTCCTCCTAACTATTCTTGACATCTTCTGAGCTAAAAAAGCGTAAATGGTGAATAGCGGCGAGTACAATATTGCGTAAATTTTCCCTCCAACATTTGAACGTTGCTCACACCTGATCTAATTCGTACGATATGCTTAGACACATTGATATACATACATAAGCATTTCGGCTGTATCATAACATTTAAGAGGCTTGTGTTATATATTATTTTTCGCGACAATTGCCTGGTGAGTGAAGAAAAAACAACTACAACTACAACTAAAGGATTAATTAGAGCTGTTGTTTAAAAGCACAAATAAAATATTTCAAATTGTATCAGTGTAATGATAGAAAGCAATCTTTAACTGTCATATTCGTAAACATTTAATTAATTGTTTTATGGAAATGTTGTGTATTTTGTAATCTTTAAAAATTACAGATATTTTCAAATGATATACAATGCATTTAACATTTACTTTAGTATCATTGTATTTCCAATAAATCTAATAAATATGTGTAAGTAAAATAGTTTAAATGATTATTAAATTAATAAATGTAATTAAATTATTTATTGCTTAAGATTTGAGTTTGAAGCAATTATCAATTAAAATATGTATGTAAATGCTTGAATATTATTGATATTGATGAATGAGTGCAATTTCTTTATTGGAAATTTTTGTAAATTTAAAGAAAAAAATTCATAGAAAAGTTTTAAAATTTTGTTAAACGGATATAAAGATATTAAAATTCTCGATAGCTATTATATAAATTAATTATGAATTTATATAAGAATCTAAGATAAAAATTGTGATCTTAATATTTTTAAATTTTAGTGTTAAATTAATAGATTTTGAGAAAAATTTTCAAATATTTTAACTTCAATTATATTATTTGCAATTGTTATAGGTAGATGTATATGAAGAGGTCCAGAATGTTTTCGTAATAATATTAATAATCATATAACTTTCTTCGTCAATGTATTATATTATCAAACATCGTTTTAAATGTTTTGAATCTTATTCTTTTAAGTTTATTAATAAATCCATGGTATTTGATCTAATAGTGCCCTATGAAGTTACTAAAAAGGTAGCATTCAAAGCAGTGTAAATTATGAGGTTGTGGCATTTTGACATCGCAACATTTTGAAAGCCAATTATGGATCAGCCTTTTATAATTGTTAATTTATACAAACATTAGGTTCCTCCTTAAATCGACGTTACTGAACTTTATTTAAGAGCATCAATATGGAACAGCGAAACGCAATGAGCTCTTCTATACTGTTTCTTTTAACACTAACTTCTTTTGTTAAAGTTTTCTGGATGTAATTATAAATTATTTTCTAATCACTGTTCGTGAGAGATGTTATATCACTCCCGAGGTATTTATACCTACAAAGACCTGACAATGTAAATAAGTACACAAGCATTTCACTCTCCCCTCTACATGGTCTACTCTCGCCTAAATCCGCACGTCGAATTCATACCCGCAATCCTGCTAACCTCGGACTTGATAAATTTGATGAGACATCTCGTCTTGTTTGCATCAGGGTAAGCCCATAAGGTCATTGTGGTTTTATGCAATTCTCTCTCAGCCCTTGTTGAGTAAAATAGTTTCGCCTCTAGATCACTTGCCTTTACAGTCAGTACACTCGTTCTTGTATTGTCGACTTTTCCCGAGTGCTCGGGTACCCATATAATATAAACTTTACCTCGGAAAGAGTATACGGTTAAAGCTCTCTTACAATTAAAAATACCTTAGATTTAACTGATATCGTTCTAGTTGCCTTCTGGCTGTCGGTAAACTTGTTAACTACTCCAAATCTAATTTACATATTCCGTCATTGCTTTAACTTCTGTCTGGAAGTTAGCCTTGTGATTAAGTAGTATATTTCAATTCCTGGGTGTTCACGTTATCTCGAAAATAGTACACAATTAAGCTTTCTTACAATCTAAAAAAGTCTTAACTGATACCGTTTTAGTTACCTTTAGGTTGTCGGTAAACCCCTTAACTCAACCAAATCTAATTTACGCATTTCGTTATTGCTTGAACTTCTGCCTGGAAGCTAGTGTTATGATCAAGTAGTATATTTCAATTCCTGGGTCTTCAGTATAGAGCTCCGCATTGACCCTCAAAGTTGGAGTCATCCGTATAGCAAGAGATTCCTAGTGCTTTTAGCTCTAATTTTTCTAGGATCAGTATTTTAAAGTTCCCGACATATGTTGTATCTGGTATGCGATCGGTGATAATCGATGATTGTGTATAGTATTCCAACGTGTTCTATATCCACTTTTGATCAACTTGCCTAAAACTAAGACATTCCTGGGAACACATTTGCCGAATCGCATTTAGTAAGATTGTTTTCTTGTTATCTTTTAAGCTTCCTTTTAGAAACCTATGATTAACTGAAATATGTAACGGCGCTATTGTATAGAAATGAGTTTTTTTCACTTCCCTATTGTCTGAGATTTAAAAATTGCCAATGGTATGGAGAGGATCATATTTCATATTTTAATGACGTAAATAGTTTTACGAAAAGTTAACAAGAAGTTTTATAACTTTACTTTATGTGCTTATGAGCAACTTTGAAACAGAGTCTCATTAAAATCTTGTACCCTGACAACTGAGAACCTGATAATAGAGTGTGGCAAAAGCCGGCTAGTTTCTTAGAATCATCATACTTTCAAAAAAAGAAATTTACTTAATCTAAATATACGCAATTTTTCCAATTAACATAGAAATGATAAGGATTTTTATGTCCATAATCAGTTAATGATTCCAGGAATTATGTTAGCATTATGTTTTGTCCTCAAACATAACATATCATTTGTTCATCAATTTATTTTGAATAAAATAACATACATACATACATACATACATACATACATACATACATACATACATACATACATACATACATACATACATACATACATACATACATACATATGTAGGTCTTTAGGACATAATTTAAACTAATACAACTATAAAATTAAAAAAAAATCTTATTGACAAAAAGACGCTTAAAAAAGGTTTTATCAAACAAACTCATGTGGGTGTAACATTAAACAAAACCGCACGAATTAAAAATGTTTCTGTTACGAATCAAAATAAAATCATGATCACAAAAAAATCCTTCACGAAACCTCATGAAACATGTCACATCAATAAAGCATGATTTTTTTTTCCTACTTCTTGAATTTTTTCTCTTCACATTTTGCTATATAGTTTTGTGAGTTTTAAAAAAGAAAATTCAACAAAACCCGAGTTAAGGCAAAAGAAAAATGCTAGACAGAAGGTAAGCTAGTTGTTTGTTGCTTGGTTGATTGTGGAGGCACAACAACTACTCGCACGAATGACTGACTATTCCTCGATTATGAAGAAAATTTCCAAATACAAACATTTTGGGTGGTCACACTCAGTCTTTGTCACAGCTTTAAGACTAACAAATCGAAAATTTAACAATGAATAAGGGGGGAAAAAAGATCATTTGAAAAATTACTAAAACAAAAAAAATAAATAAACGTATTTAAAGAAAATAAAACTTTTTTAGGCGGCCTTGCTAAAGGTAAGTCATCGCATTATGCAGTGATAAAGTAAAAGACAAAATAAAACACGCGTGGTATTTGCGTTTAATTGATTGCAACTTTTGTTGCCAACTCTATCTATTTCTTTTTGGGCTGGTTTGTTTGTTTGTTGTTTCCACTTTGATGAAAATTCAAACAGCATGCAACCCACACACTCCAAAATTATACGAAAAAAGAGTCGCAACTTATACATACATATGTATGTATGTACGTATTATTTTTGGAGACATAGAACCTCTTGGGTAAATCGTCATTGCGAATCATATACAAAAAACAATGTAACTTAATATTTTATGATCTGTTTGGTTTAAAAATCTAATACCCTACAAATTTGACGAGATGAGATTTTAATAGAAATCTTTAAAAACATTTCTCATCTCAATGCAATGAAACTTTTTGCAGGGCTCGTCCTACATTGGAAGTAGTCAGGAAGATTTTTTGGAAAATGTTTCAGCCGCTAACTAATATTAATAAGAATTCCCTTGGATATATTCCCAGCGAAAATAAAACGAAATACCTCCAAAAGAGTAACATTTATCACTACTCCAAAAGAAGCTATAAGTGAATTTTATAACATTCTATAGAACGGTTGTTTTTTGACTTCTAAGGAAGCGAAAAGAATCCATCTTTTAATTTGAAGATATATTTTTTTGTACTGAAATTTTTTTAAATTAATCCCTGTAATTTAATTGGTTGTATTCAATAATACTACAATTTCACTTCCTAATAACTTCCAAAAAATAACATAAAAATTACTTGCTAAGAATGACTTCAGATGTAGTGAAGTTAATATCAAATAAGAAGTACATCTCTCCTATGACAAGACTGTGTTAAAATTATAACTACCTCAGGTTTTTCTCAGTACATTCATAGATTAAATTCTACTTTTTTGGCTTCTTTGGAAGTTCTTTTTTTTGATGGATTCGATAGCTAACCGAGTATTCTACTCGGTTTTCTTGATGTTTATTGGCAGTTGTAAACTGAGATCACCAATCTGAAGATGATTTGTGTTCTTCAAAGGAAATTGAACTGAACAACATTGTGCCATTTATTTCCCTCGGTGTTTGCTTCCTCGATAAACTTCCCGCAACTTGGTGTTATTGCAATCTCGGACAAGAATTACATTTAATAAAATCGATCAGTGGGCCATTGACTATCGCTTTCTTGATTTTTATTGGCAGTGGTGAACTAAGATCATCAATCTGGAGATAATTACTTTTTGAAATCTGCTGCCTAGAAAGCCAGCATTGTTCCCTAAAGGCATTGGGAATCGACTGTAAAATTCCCTCATTAAATTTCCCTTAGAAGGAAACTCATTGACCAGAAATTGAACTGAACAACATTGTACCAGCTATTTTCCCTCGGTGTTTGTTTCCTCGATAAACTTCCAATCTTGGACAAGAATTTTCACAGTCCGACCGAATGGACAAATTACATCCAACAAAATCGATCACTCGGTCATTGACGATCGTCATCTTGATGTTTGTTGATGAACTAAGATCACCAATCTGGAGATCATTACTTTGTGGACTTTAAAGGTCTAGTTTGAATAGCTAAAAATTTGAAATCTGCTGCCCAGATTAAAGTCATTGGGAAATCGAAGTTCTCTCCCATATCGACTGTAAAATTCCCTGATTAAATTTCTCTTAGAAGGAAACTCGTTGACCAGAAATTGGACTGATTAACATTGTATCAGCTATTTTCCCTCAGAGCTTGTTACCACGATAAACTTCCTTCAACTTAGTGTTATTGCAATCTCGGACATGAATTGTCACAATCCGACCGAATGGACAAATTACATCCAATAAAATCAATCACTAGGCAATGTCAATGGCGATCATTACTTTTTGGGATTCAAGAGTGTAGTTTGTATAGCTGAATTATGAAAACTGTTGCCTAGACAGCCAGCATTACTTCCTTAGGATATTGGTAAACCGAAGTTCTTCCGTCCATCGACTGTTGAATTCCCTTAGAAGGAAACGCACTGAATAACGTCGTACCTGTTATTTTCCCTCGGAACTTGTTACCTCGATAGACATACCCCAACTTGATATTATTTCAATCTCAGAGAAAAGAGGTGCTACCAATATCTCTAGAGTCTCGACTGCCGGGACCATAAACTGTTGATGACTAAAGGTATGCTCGATCTTTTTTTGGTATGATATGACGTAGTGTCAAACTAAAGAACCAAACAACCTGCACCACGGAAACCGGTAGCCCACAAGGCAGAGTTTAGAACATGCACCGGCGGATAGAGAGGCAGATAAAAAAATCACCACTACACACACACTATTGGCATTTTTTCATTGAAATTGCACTGAAAAAATTATTTGGTTATTTTTAATTTTGAAGATTAAATTGCATTACTGTAAAATGCGAATATTTATAAACAATGTGTAATTAATGTACTTAAGAATGATAATTTCTTCACATAGAAACAACATTTCTAATTAAAATGTACAAAAAAAAGTATGAAACAAGATTAACTTATTTACTTTCATTGTTATGCATTCTAGAAAATTATTTAGAGTGTACGTTGTTTTTGTAAATTATGCTCTTGTTTTTGCAAGTTGTTTTTGTTTTTTCAAGTTGTGTTTGCAATTTCTTAAACAAAGCGACATCAACCTACTTTGTTGAAGCAACTAAATAAAATATTTGTATTTTTGATGCTCTTGTTTAGAGGTTCGTATGCGATCGTGTTGTGTACATGTAATTTGCCGAAAATCTTCGTTGTCAGAACAATACTAGCGCCGACGTCTGGTTTAGAACTTTTTCTTTTACCGATCGTGTTGTGTACATGTAATTTGCCGAAAATCTTCGTTGTCAGAACAATACTAGCGCCGACGTCTGGTTTAGAGCTTTTTCTTTTACCGGTCTTGTCTTGGAAAGGTATATTCTTGGAGCATGCGATGGCTAAGGTTTAAACTAAAACGGTTAAGTTTACAATACGGGATAAGTTCGGTGTTGTTGCTCAGAAAACAGATGCCCCACAGAATAGTGACTCTGAAAATCAGTTGATGTTAAGTATATATAATACCGGACGAATGTAATGGTATGTGGATCTTACTCGCCCGTATAACTAAAGAGAGTGTGTTGGATGTTGTTCTCTTTGTGTACGGCGAATGAATGAAAAGTGTGTTGCGTTGAATTGTGATGGTTCGAAGCTATCTTAAACATATAATCGCAATGAATTTTCCTTCCTTATCCAGTTATATTCAGGGCTTAGGTCTTTTCATAACAGTATAACCACAATGTATTCTCTGTGAGTAAGAACAAGTCCTCGGCTTATTTGATAGATTTATGTTTCCGTAAAGCACTTCAACATCTTGTAGTGCAGAATCTGAATTACCGCTCTAAAGTTATAATAAACCAGTAAGTAATTCTGAGGCAACTGATAAATATATTTAAGAATAAAATAAAAATCTGTACAAATACATAACACTCTCCCTACTACAGTCGTGTAGGGTATAAATGCTGAATAAAGAATTAGACACGCGATTTTTGAAAATTCAAGAAACTAAGAAATGCATGTGTGTTTTAGTTTGATAAAAAAATAGTTTTGATTAAAACAACCCAAAAAATATCAACAAACAAACTAACAGCCTACATGAATACATAGTTACACATACTCAAATAAACATAAAAATAAATTTTGTTTCTTTGACATGAGCTACAAAATGTGCAGAAGCCTAAAACAATCGATCTCATATGGAGTCAGCACGCGCACTTTGTGTGTTTTTTTTCCATCAAATGCATACTATGTAGTATTCCTATATGATGCATGGATAGATGGATGTTACCACCATCATATAAAAACCTATTCGTACAATTTAATACATGTGTTTGTTTTGGAGTTTTCTGAAGTTTTATTTGATTAAAAAGGAAGGTTTTATTTTTTAGCTTTTTTTGAGGGAGGGGGGAGGTAGCTTTGGTTCGGCTTTATGTATGCATAAGAGTATGTTGACAGATTGATGCCGCTTGTAGCCGCCAAAAAGCCTTCATTATTCAAACGCTTTAATATTTATCAAAGTCTAGGCATGTGCGGCATGATGTTTTTTTCTTATTCCTTTTTTCTCTATGTTGGTTTTGTTGTTTCTTTTCAGATGTAAAAAAATATTTGTTTGTTTTTGTCGTCGTGGATGTTAAATGACAGCACCCACCAAAAAAGCGTTTGCCACTGCTACTTTTCGGTTTAAAGTTTTGACTTTACATGACTTTTGTAAAGTTGAAAAAAAGTTTTCTTTAGTTTTTTAAACGATTTTTAGTTTGGTTATCTTCATTTCCAGCAGAGTTGCCAATTTTATGTAATATTTTTAATAAACTAAATAATTTGTCCTTTGATATTGATGCCTTAGAAAGTTAAGTACCAATTACCGTATGAGTAATATTTATCAGTAATATATTTTTTGTTAATCATACTCTAATATAAAACCCCAATGAAAAAGTTAATAAAACGGCTTTATTGGATTTGCAGCACGGATTCTCTTATCCAATCAATTTCAAACCAGTTGTTGGATTAACACACAACTTATTGAGTGAAGTACTTGCTGGAAATTGGCAATATTCCATCTGAGATTTAGCCGAATATATTATGGTCCTCAGCTCACAGATCTTAATGAAGAATCAATGTCCTCTAAACGTAAGTCAGCAACAAGCCAAAAATGAAAAGAAAAAAAGATTTATTGGAGTTTTTAAACTTTACTTGACAATTCGCGTGCTGTGAACGACCACGTT
This sequence comes from Lucilia cuprina, assembly GCF_022045245.1. NCBI lineage: Eukaryota > Metazoa > Arthropoda > Insecta > Diptera > Calliphoridae > Lucilia > Lucilia cuprina. The sequence goes on from NC_060952.1 coordinate 77,029,267, forward strand.
AACCAAGGTTCTACTCAACATCTTCTAATGGGATATTACCGAAACAGTCATGAAACATGCAAATCACAATTGAATCCTCCTCTGAGGGTGCCATAAATGACCTTCATATACACAAGAATATCTATTTGGATGATCCTTGAAAATTCATAAAAAAAATTATAAGCTTTATCCGATAACTTTTCGATTTTGCATCTATCATTGTGTACAAATCACACAATTGGATGCTCTTCTGAGGGGTGTCATAAAGGACCTTCATATACACACTAAGAACTATTTGGAGGATCCTTGGAAATTCATAAAAACTAGTTTAAAATATTTATCCGATAACTTTTCGATTTTGCATTTGTTAAATGGTAATATTTGGTCTCTCACTCCTTATGCCTGTTAAACACGATCACACAAGTACTGTGTAGAAGAGTACGGATGGGATGGTCTAAACGAAATATGTAATGCAAACACCACACATTGAGAAAGAATATCGATGGAGAATTTGACAGAAGTATGGCTCTCTCCATTTTTTAAAATGATTCAAAAAAACAAGCACGTCGCAATAGATCAGAGATGTATTTTTATGTAAACACATACAAAAAAGTAAAACAGCTGTTTCCATCTGACTTTGTTATTGCTGTATACCAATCGGCTTAACACAATATATATATAAATCATACAACTTTAATTCTCTTTTTTTATACGGATGGAATTTTATTTTACTTTTTCATTAGACTTTACGTACATAAAGTGTGATCGTGTGAAATGCCCTTTATTAGTTTGACATTGGTCTATTATCCCTTCTTTTCTATTTTTACTTTTTTGACACAAGGTTGGTCTGAATAATGATCCATGAAAGACATTGATTTATTTCAATACACCTATTCATTCACTTACACAATAGAAACTTTCTCCAATATATAGGGAGAGGAATTATCTTTATCCCATTAGTGCTGATTTATAAAAACCATCTGGAAAATGGACTTCATGCCACTCACTCACTCGCAATTACTCACAGACTGTGAAGTAGAAAAAACAAGATTCTTAAAGTCGTCTGAATGCACTTGCGGTATTGATAAAAGTTTTTTTGAATATTATGTCCTGCTGATGAAATAGATCCTTCTGCAATGTCATGATAGAAGTCATTCCAGCTTTAACATTTGGTTGCGTCATGCCAAGAAGAAAATTTGTGTATACGAAAAAGTCTGACAAAACTTTGGAACGATATGTCATGCGCGGATCAAAAAAAATATAAAATACAAAATATAAAAATGAGAAAAAACAAAACGCTTGATCTGGATCCGAGGCTGTAATAGATACAATGTTTACAGGTTAACACCTATAGCAGAAGTAGTAAAATACGGGAATAGAAAACAGCTGAGACAACAGCCTAAATGCCTGGGATCAGACTATATCTATACGAAAATTTAAGAGTATAAGTGGTTGCGATATTGGAGGAAGATAATTTGTTAAAAGACTGATATCTGAAAAATACAACTTCAACTAAAAACTAACGACTCTCATTCAAAATGTTATTTATTTAGAAAATTAATTTCAATATAGTAATAATTTTAAGTATTTATGCACAAAATACACAAACATTTGGCATCCCTAAATTTCAAAACTCATAAAAACATTGATCTCAAAATGTTGTTGGTGGCTTCGCTTTTCCTGTGGTTTAGCTTTTCAGTTTCTGTGTAAAATTGAACATGTAGGCGTCAAATGATTTGCATCATGTTTTTTTGAGGTCAGTTTCGGTTTTTTCCTACCTCTTGATATATATTTGCTTTTTTCTCTTATTTTTATTTTTGGCAAAGGGGGAGTGGAACAGTTGATGGTCTTCTTGTTGGTCAAGTAAATTCGTTCGTATAGTAACTTTCTTTTGTTGGATTTAGTAGTTTAAAAAATTGATCACTCATAGTGTTTTTTATGCGAATTTCCAAACTGCAGTCTTCATATGTGAGAGTATGTTTTACTTTTTAATATTGAAGTATGTATGCTGATCTATGTGTGTGTGTGTTTGTTGCATGTTTATCTTTAGCTTCGTTTTCATTGATTTTCTTTTTATGCAAATTGTTACGAGAGCGTGTAAAAGTGAACAATACAATATCAAAAGTAACAACGTATACCTAGATGCTGGGCATATGTGCTGACCAAACCACTAGTCCGATAGTTAGGCAGGCTGACAGCCAACCAACCAAGCAGCCATCAGTGGCTTAAATTGTGTCATTGGCATTTAAGATAAATAATATTTTTTGTTGTAATATTTTCATCATTGATTAATTTGATTGATAGTAAAGCGAACTTTATACACGTAAGTACATATTTGCATATATGTTTATACCCTACACCAATTTAGTAGAAAGGGTATATTGTGTTTGTGCTGATGTATGTAACGCACAATAATATTGGTCCTATACCCACCTTAAAGTATATCAATCGGATTAGAATAATTTTCTGAGTCGATTTATCTGTCTGTCCGTCCTTCTGTCTATCTGTCCGTCTGTCTATCTGTCCGTCTGTCTATCTGTCCGTCTGTCTATCTGTCCGTCTGTCTATCTGTCTGTCTGTACGTCCGTTAATGTAAACCTTGTAATCAATGTACAGATCGCATTTTTGAATATAATTCAGTATAATTTGTCCCAGGAACGAAGCCTATTGAAAGTGGTTAAGATCAGTTTATTATTTCACCTAACATTCATAGAACTGAAACCCCGAATAAGGCTTGTAAACCTTGTAATCAATCTACAGGTCGCAAATTTGGAGATAACTAGCCTAGATAACCCTCATTAATTGTATAATTATAGGGCTCCATTTGACCTTATCCTCTATAAAAAGCTCCTCTTCAAAATTTGACTTAAATATCCACATTTCTATTCTATTCTATGTGATGAAAACTAAATCACCTGTTACTTTTTGTAACAGGTGTAGGGTATTATATGATCGTCCACTCCCGACTATACTTTCGAACTTGTTATACCCTACAACACTATAGTGGGGAGGATATTATACGTTTGTGATGATGTTTGTAACATACAAAAATATTGTTCCAATACGCACCTTAAAGTACACCGATCGATTCAGAATCATTTTTTGAGTTGATTAGTTGAAATCGGTCCATTATTTCACCTAGCTCCCATACAACCGTACCTCCCCATTTGAACTTTAATCTCTCTAAAAATTGGCACAAATAAGTTTTATATGAGCATAAATGACACTGCAGATTTTCGTAAGGATCGGCCCTTATTTTACTCTAGCCTCCATACAAACCCCCATTCAAAAAATGTCTTAAACGTCTAAAATTGACCTGTAACCATTTGTATCGCAATGAAACTCAACAAAGCTAACTGTTTCCCAAATTTACCGAGGATCGGCCCATATTTGACCTATATAAAGCCTCATTTAGAAATTTTAGTTTTTTTATCAATAAATTGCTTAAATATTTTGGAAATATGGTAATATTCAACGTGAAAGTTTCTTTATAAGAAATAAAAATTTACTCATGGTGTAGGGTATTATATGGTCGTCCTCGCCCGACTATACTTTCCTACTTGTTTTTATTTAATTTTAAAATATAAAACCAATGTGTCGTAATTAATAAAGAGAAATTGTTGCAGTGTTTACCATATCATCTAAGTTATTGATGACTCTTAATCATTCATAGTAACACAATTAATCAGGGACCATGTTTGTCGGAAATGGTTTGTTTGCAGGCGTTTCATAGAAAATCATTGTTGAAACAATTGCGCATAACATAATGCTTAAAAATGTTTGACATATCTTTAGGGATTTGGAATTTGTAAATTTAGTTTTTAAAATCAGAAATTGACTATGAGAAAAACGCCTTTTCTGATCCATTATGTATTTTTTAAATACCAGTTAATAAAATGTAAAAAAAATCTTATAAAATGATAAAATGAATCTCATCAAAAATTCTCTTAAAGATGTTAACCTTGTTATTAAATTCGTTTTAAAGGGCCTTTTGTCAGACTGCATGATTGCAAGATGCTCATGACAGATTTCACAGTTAAGATGACAGGTTAACTGTCAAAAGATAACACTCATATTTGGGCTAATACAAAAGTAACAAAATCATGTTAAAGTATTATGTTCGGCAATATCGATTCTTACATACCCTCTACCTGTAAGCTGACCTTTCAAAAAAAATCTAAATATAAGTATTTAGTAAATTGTAAATGTTTAAATTATGCACCTATAATGAGGCTGCTATGATTTCGAAATCATTATATTCCCTTTAGGCAAATATGACTTATAATGGTCTGATCTAAAACAAGTTCCCGAGAATGATATATATATATATATATATATATAACATATATTGCTGCAGAATTTTATCCCGATATCGGTAGTTTTTTTGAATTATATTAGGTGATTTTCGAACAGTGATATTATATAAAAACTATGACCAATATGGGGCAATAATAGCCTCAATACATTACACATATTCATGTCGTATTTGGGATTAAGTGTGTTTCGGAAATGGATCTTAAATGAGAGCACATATGTGAGTTTAACTAATTGTAGAGAGTGTTACTTATATGGGAGGTATGACCAATTACAAACATAACCGGACTAAAATTCGCTGAGTGGTTTATATGCTGGTTGGTTAAAGTGGTAGTTCGTTGAGCGAGAATAATCAAGAAGAGTCGAATATACTCCGTTTTGACCGAATCACTCCATTCGTCAGATGTAGCATGGTATTAGATCCAGACTGTAAGTTTGAGAAATCACAGGATGTCAGATATCTCACCAATGTTAGATATGGGATACCTTCCAAGAAAACGATTTCTTTTAACGGATAGAGCTGGACATTCGTTTCTTCTTTTTCAAAGTCTTTGCGATAGTGTTCATTGAAGGCCAACTTGCATGTTTGCCTAGCAGCCAGTGTACCTTCTTTACTGCTATCAGTCTTGATATATCCCGTCTACTTTGGTATAAGGAGTCTTGTGCGTTTCTCTTTGCAGCTTTACGTGTGTCTAAGTTATTACATCTATCTCTTGATAAAACCTAACAGTATTGCCACTGGAACAGCGTTGAAGATATCAAAAGCAGATCCCTGTTCATTTCCATAATAGTCCCTATGCCCAAACAAGGGTAATGTTAGACAGGCGACACAGTAATATAATATAAATCTCAGAGCTTCTGAAAGATCATACAAGAGATCATATTATAGCTTTGTACATCCATTTAGCTATATTGGGATTAAGTCCCTATTTCATTCCAAACATCTTATGACAGCTGTAGTAGGCAACCGTTGTCTTCATGACTTTGTGCTGCATGTTGAGTTTCCATGATAATTTGAGGTCTAGAATAATTCCTAGTTATTTGGCATTGTTGGAAAGCTTGGAATCGTGTTCTTTTTTATGAATTGTTCCGTCTTGCTTGGGTTTACTCCCAGACCGCTGTTTATAGCCCAATTATAGAGTTGCACCACAGTATTATAAATAATATCACTTATCAATTCAAGAAACATTCCTGATATCAATATCGTACGTATGCAACGAGTTTTAGATGGTGTGACTCGTTCCACCTGCATTGACTTAATATCGCTTACAAGACTTGCACTTACTATTCTGGATTTTAATATTGTTACTAGCCAGTTGCTAATATTATTTTCAAGATCTAGATTTGCAAGAGCTTGTTGAATAGCGGAAATATTTACGTTATTGAAGGCACCTTCTATGTATAAGAAGGCTCCCATAGTGTAGAGCTTAAATTCGAGGGATCTTTCTATAACTCTGACAACCTCATGTAAAGCTCTCTCTGCAGCTTGCCGATGAGCAATCTAGCCGTTGCCTAATATGTGATTCAAAAGGCCTTTCCAGCGTTTTAAGCTGAAATGATAAAATAATAAATGGACGGAAGTCATTCGCTTTCATTGTTTTTTAACTTTATTCCAGAATATTTTTAATTATTGTTGATTTTCTATAGAAATATTGTAGAAAATATTGGCCTACCCTTATAAATGTTGGTAGGGGATTTTATGTCTACTTCAAAGTTATTTATGTATTAGTGTTTATAAGTGAATTTTTACCTTCAATTAATTCACATGATACCCCATACTATCCCATTCTATCCTCCGGGGGGAAGGATAGTATGGGGGCTAGGTGAAATATTGGACCGATTTTCAATAGCATTCGTCCTTCCACTTAAAGAAGAGTATGTGCCAAGTTTGAGTGTTAAAGACATTAGCACAAACGCATAATACCCTCCACACTCTATAGTGGAGATAGTCTGACAAAGTCTTGAACCTATTTTGCTGATTTTCAATACGAAATTGTTCAGAACAACAGTGAATGTTTTTGGTGAATTTGGTTGATTTTTAATTTAAGTGTATTTTAGACATCAATTCAGTATTTCAGACAAAGTAAAAAAATATAGCTTGTTGTATCTTATATGAATATTTATTCGTGTTACACATGAAATGCAGAACTTGTTTATAACCACTGATCATGGTGGAGGGTATAAAAATGCCATAAATTAAAAACTTTAATAATATTGTGTTTAATACTTAATACAGATATTTACAATATTTAAGTTAATAAAAAAACAGGAAAGCAATAGTATGGCAAATTTTAAAGGAATAAACAATATCAAGAATTAAACAAGTTTTTAATGCTGATACTAGGACGTATTTTGTCCAAACTTTATGCTGCGCTAAATCCCTATCTTCTACTTCATAATTTGAAAAAAAAAAACATTTGTTGTCTTAAAGTTCAAGATCAGATTTGTAACTCTAGTACCTAAAAATCGATTAACCCAAATAACATATTTAAAACAAATTGTTCTTTGTATTGGTCCTTATAAGACATTGTCTTTATATCGGGTACATTAATATTGGGACTTATACCCTCCATAGAATATAAAATATTTTGTTTATTTTACTTCAAATCGCAAAACAAAACCTATATTTATATACGAAAATTGCATTTAATGTCTTTATAAAGTTGTTACCAAAATCAACTCATATAAATATCTGCTGATCACATCTAATTAAGCTGAATGCTTACGTGAATATCACTAAATCACTTTATATATAATGATTCAATGTTGGATTCTTTCTCTTAACGAAACAAAAAAAAAGTGCATTGATCAGAGAAAGTAATTATTTTAAATACACTTTATAATGCCCTGAAATACCAAAAACTCTTGTTTTTCTTGATGATGATATTAATATTATAACCCATAATCAGGCATCGGCATTACTTTGTTATTCGTACGTTTTGTTCTCATAAAAGGATGATGTTGAATATAAAATTGATTGTAAGAAAGAAATATTCGTATCTTACATTTCATCCTCAAAAGATAAAGCAATCACTTTAAAGAAAATTAAAACATAAATGCAATACTACAGAAAATTTGTTTAAAATCAATAACAAACTTTAAGAAAAATATATTAAAAATTATTAAGCTTACTTTTAACAAGAAAACAACAACTTTATTTAATATTTGTTCAATCGTCAGCATTTATTTTCGTTTCTTTGTCAGTTGTTAATAAATAATTCGCTTTCAACTTGTTCATATTCCCAGACAATGCATATGAATCTTGTTAAGGTTTTGCATTGAATATCAATCTGGTTTTAGGTCCGTAATGTTTTTATGCCTGGCGTTGAAAACTTTATCAAATACAACACTCTTATAAATACGCTTTAAAATGACGAAAAGTGTTGTAGTTTTTATTACTGTAAATTATGTACCACAAAACTAGTAATCATCTTTAAAGTCTCAAGAAATCAATATAAAATGCAGGGTTCATTGGGTTATACATATTATTTACCTACGTTATGGGGAAAATACCGTCCTTAGACGTGTGTATGAAGTACAGCGTACTATATAAAGTACATTTTTAGTTTAGTACTAAAACAGTCCTAGTTAAGTTCTAGTTCAGTTCTAGTTCAGTTCTAGTTCAGTTCTAGTTCAGTTCTAGTTCAGTTCTAGTTCAGTTCTAGTTCAGTTCTAGTTCAGTTCTAG
>NC_060952.1:77037346-77038943 GCF_022045245.1 Lucilia cuprina
ACTAGAACTGAACTTGAACTGAACTTGAACTGAACTTGAACTGAACTTGAACTGAACTTGAACTGAACTTGAACTGAACTTGAACTGAACTTGAACTGAACTTGAACTAAACTTGAACTGAACTTGAACTGAACTTCAACTGAACTTGAATGGGAGATAGGGTCAATTATTTCGCATGGGTAAAAGGACTCGAGATCTATTAAATATATTTATGACTTTATACCAGAAACTATATCTGATTAATTTGCATGCTCAAATGTTCATCATAAAATATGTTTCGTCATGGTTAATGTTGCAAAACTCCTAGATCATGTCTGTAATTTATTGACCAGTCCCTTTTTGATACTTAAAACTCGATGACGTACTTGTGTTATTGTTGCGAGTAATACAAGCGATATTTTGTGCGTATTCAACAATTGTAAGTTGATGTCGTTGGCAATGTATTTATTGTTGTTTTTCCTTTACAAACAAATACATTGTTGAATTGTCATGTAAAAGTGGTTTTATTACAATATCAACTATGTATTTTCTGTTGTTGTTTTGTTTATTAAATGTATTTGATACGTTTTTAATTTTTGTCGTTTTAAATCACAGCATAATGTATCTGTTTGTAGTTTTATGCATTATTTTCGTAATCCACTTGAGAGAATTTCTTAATTAATCTTTAGAGTATTTTACAATTTATACGTTTGTCAGTTTTCATTTGTTACAGTTTGTCTTTAGTTGTGTTGTTTATTTTATTTATTTTAAATATAAACATTTTCGATTTTATTATTATCTTTGTATTGAAAGATTTTTGATTTGTTTTCAATTATACAAAAACCTTATATTCGTATCAATAGATATTTTTATTTTTTTTTTTTTATTTCTCTCGTTTTTAGTTCAAGCGATATGTGGGTCAACATTGTAGTTTGTCAATCATGTCTCGTTCTCGAATGCTGGACATGACTTTGTTATTTTTTCACTATTTTACTATTTCATGTTTTTCGGGGGTAATTAATTAATTCTTAAAAAACAGAGACATTTTTTAAGGTATGTAAGTCGTTTTTTTCAATTTCTTATTTCATTTGTTGAAATTTTTTTTCACAATTATTTGAATAGAATTAAAATATTTATGAATAAATTAATATTGAATGCCAAAAGCAATAAACTAGAGGGAGTTGTGTGTAGATAAAATCTTGGAAAATTGTATTGGTACATATAAGGTTATTTATATATTTATATGTAGATATTAATTAAGTACATGTATGATGTAGGCAAGACCTTTAAACTCACATTCATTTTCAGTTTGTGGTATATTAGGTAATTCAATTTTTTGGCACTGCATGCCTCTACCTTTAAATGGCAAAGGGAAACTATAAACTGTAAGTGACAACTGAAACGGGTAACAATAGAAATGTCATTCCAAGTTTTTGATATTAAAATATAATTTAGTAGATAAACAGAAATATTAAACAAGAACTAAATTAGAAGCGAACAAGAATTGGATAAGAACCGAACTAGAACTGAACTAGAACAGAACTAGAACTGAACTAGAACTGAACTAGAACTGAACTAGAACTGAACTAGAACTGAACTAGAACTGAACTAGAACTGA
>NC_060952.1:77039043-77045936 GCF_022045245.1 Lucilia cuprina
TAAAATTTTAATTTTCAAATGCGAATATCTCCTAAACTATAAGAGATAATTTACTGCTATGACGACATTTTTTATAGTGCTCGATGAGGAGATTCTATATACGAAAGTGGAATCTCCTCTCCTCTCCGAGGTGTCCTAATTTGAGGACCCCCGCCGGGCCCCTGGTTGGCCTATAAGGTCCAAATTCAAAACCTAAACTCGACAACACCTCCTTTTTGTGCATACCAAATTTCATTAAAATCGGATTAACCGTTTAGAAGTTACCGAATTATTTCCCTCTTTTTTTTTTTTCTATACCACTGTGCGTCATAGATATACTACATGCACCAGGATGACTTTTTAATGGTCTAAAGTTTAACTAAAGGTTGGTCTATTATTTCTTTTGTTTTGTTTTTTTTTTTTTTTTTTGATACGGTGGCTTTGGGTGGTTGTGCTATTTGTTATAATAAATAAAATGAACTGAACTGTAAGACAAAAACTAAACAAATAAAAAATTAAAAAAAGTTTAGTTAAACTAACCCAAGTACTTGCTGCTCAGAAGGATTATAATGGCATAAAAATTGAAAGACAGAAAACGTGAGTTTCGGCAAAAACCAAATAGACAACAAGTGCATCTCTATATATCCAAGAAAAAAAATAATTTAAACTCTGATTTACAATCATCACAATAAAATCCGGAGAAAAAATAGACGAACAAAAAAAAAAAAGGAAAAAATAGAATATTATTGTAACATTTAGGCAAAAATCATATTAGCATGTGAAATCTGGGTGGGATCACCTATAGTTTAAAAAGGAGCATAAAACCTTGATCTTAATACATACATATATAGTAGAAACTTTAAGCACAAGTTTTGTTAGCTTAAGCTGAAACTTTATAACAGCTTTAATCCCTTAATTAGACACACAAATCCACAAGTTAGTACACCCCAGATTTTCAGATTTTTAAGAAAAGTTTTAAACACAATCGCCACTCGGGCAGACAGTTAGATATACTAACACATTAAAAACAACCTGATCTTTTTCAAAGCCATACACAGAGGCTGAGGAAACAAACTAGAGAAGAAGAAGGAAAAAACTACAAATTTATTGCTTTAACCGAAATAAAGACAACCAAAGACAAAAACAGTTGGACTCAGAAAACTCATCGCTTAAAATCAATTGTACTCGAGTAATTACAAAATGAATGCACGAACTAATAAACTTGGTACGAGCAAATAACCACAAAAAGTAGGAATAAAATCAAACAAAATACAAAAATCGATTTGTGGGTTGTTGTATAATATGATATAAACTAAATGAATTACCAAATTCAATTGTAAAATCCCCTAAAAAATCTAAATAAAAAACTAAATGCAAAGAAGTTTTTAACATTCAAAAGTTGATTAAAGTCGATCAAATGTCGCGCTAACTGATGTACAATTTATGAGATTTTATTAAAAAATATTACTTGATGAGCCAAAAGAATACTCTAATTGTTCCACTATAAGTCCCGGAAGAAAGGATCCTTATATATCTAAAATGTATTCAAACCTAAACTCCATAAATGACTATAGGGTATAAACATCCACCCAACTAAATTGTTGCAAACTAACCAACAACTCGTCCACCCATAAAACCATCCACATCCAGCAACCTAGACTATACTCACAAAAACCAAAAGAGCCAAGATCAATAACAAGCCCAGTCAAGTCATGGCTAAGAAACAAAAACCACCAAATACTAGCAATAAAAAACAACAACAAATAAAAAACGATCACAATAAGAAATCGTAACAAAATGAATTGCTTTACAATTGAATTGGCATTGTATCATTTAATGAAAACGAATTAAATTTTTAAAACTCCAACAAAAATAGCAGTTAATGCAATTGCAACAAAATTCAACAACCGAAACAAATTGAATGAATATGACCAAGAGAAGATGAACCGCACCCATTTATCGGCGACGTTTGTTAAAAACGTACAACAACAATCAAACTACAAATTTACTGTTACTTTAAATTAATTAATTAAAATTGAACTTAATTAGATCAAACAAAAAAGTGGTTGCAAAACAACACAGTTATTTCTAGTTAAAAACTCATTTTGTTGTAAGTAAATAATTACTTTATAAGTCGAGCTTTTAGAGAGTAATAAGACAATGAATGCATTGCAATGATACGATAGAAAAAGTTAAGAGTTTTTTATTTTCATTAATTTCACTGTTTGATAAAAAGGTTGTCTACATTAATGAGCTAAGTTAATTGATTAAATAACCGCAAATTTAATATCTTTGTTTTTCATTATTTAGGATATCCGCGATTTAACTATCGAGATAACCCACATTGATCAGTAGGAAATTCGACAAATTTAAAATTATTTTTATAGAAATTTTTTAGTTCTAGTTCAGCTCTAGTTCAGTTCTAGTTCAGTTCTAGTTCAGTTCTAGTTCAGTTCTAGTTCAGTTCTAGTTCAGTTCTAGTTCAGTTCTAGTTCAGTTCTACCTTCAAACTGCAATACGCAACAAATCTACTATTATTATGTTTTAAAGTATTAAAGAAGCCAAAGTATTGCTTCCATTTATTATTTTAAATAAAATTTTTTTATCTCTCCCCCTATATATTGCCTGATAAGAGGTGTTTTTCCTTTTTGGATGAATGTGTAGAAGTTGCTATTTGCGTATCAACTGTTGGTCAATATTATTCTAATGGCGATAAATAGCAAGCATAAAGTGAACGCAACAAAATTTGGAGAGTATTCTACAAAAGTTTCTAAATTACTTTTGGAATTATATCCCTGGAAAGAAATGACACCTACAGTTCACAAGATATTATGTCATGGAAAGGTCATCATAGAACATAATATTCTGCCTTTAGGAGAGCTTACAGAAGAACCCCAAGAATCGAGGAATAGAGACTTTAAGCATATTCATCAGTTTAGCTCAAGGAAGTGTTCTAGGCAGTCTCAAAATGAAGATATTTTTAATAATCTGATTCTATCTTCTGATCCTGTTTTATCTACTATAAGGAAACGTTGGATTTGCTACAAAACGTTAGCATTTGAAAATATTCATAAATTTAAGGATTTACTTTATCTTTTAGGTATGGACTACTGTGATACCGATTATTTTACAAAATTATATTAATTTATAAAAAAAATAAATAAAGACTATTTTTATATAAAATAAATACTTGTTAATTTTTTTTAGGGATAAAGAATAAAAGATTAATCGTAAAAAGTGGCTGTAAAAATTCATAAAAATTTAAGTAGGTAGTAAAACATGCCTAACAAATGTATGGATGAAAATAATAGTACTAGGTAAATTCTCTAAAAGATGTTGAGTTTTCCCTAATTAATTTGTCACTTAAAAAACATTAGTTATATATCAATGGAAAGGTAATTTTGTCTATTTTTCAAAACTGTATATAATTTTTGAAAATTAAAAAATTCGCGGAATACTTTTTTTAAAAAAATTAAAAAATGTTTTTTATTCAGTTTTTGCGAAGATACAAATTTTTCAAATTGCAATAAAAATTTTATTTATGAATATTTTTTGATGAAATTTTACAGTTAGGTAGATTTTTTTACTCAAAATCTAAAATTAAATAAAAAAATCGAATTTTCTTATTAGAAATCCCGGAATTCCCAAAAAAGTTTTAAAAAATCCCAAAAATGGGATTTTTTGGTTTTTTGCCTATTATATCCATACTAGGGGCGGGGTTATCGAAACCCGTTACAAAATGATTAAGAACATATTGGGTCATATAAAACAGGTCACTATAATTTGATATCGACTATGCGATTTGAGAATTTTTGCTCAAAATTGAATTTTCTATAAAAAAATAGGGTTTTTTTGGATGGACCTGGTCCCCTCGGTATCAAAAATTTTTAGGTTTTGTTTCATTTATCGTATTTTATGTAAAGTCAGCTTTTCAAAAAGTATAAATTCTATATACATCTTCTTAGAAACTTTTTAGATAACTTAAAAAGAAAAAGATACTTTTTTCCCAAAAAAATGGCAAAAAATCGCCTTTTTTTAATTTTTTAAATTAAAATGCCTATAACTTTGGACTCAGTCATGATTTTTACATAATTCTTTCACTGCTTGATATATAAACTTGTTGTTAAGCGAATAAAAAAAGAAATGGCGAAAATCGGAAATATTTGGACCCGCTATTATGAAAAAAACTAAAGTAAGAACGGTAAAAATTTTAAAATTTTAATTTTCAAATGCGAATATCTCCTAAACTATAAGAGATAATTTACTGCTATGACGACATTTTTTATAGTGCTCGATGAGGAGATTCTATATACGAATTTTTTTTAAATCGGAACTCAAATGAAGAAATAAGATCGTTTTAAAAATTTAACATAGCCGAGGTGTCCTAATTTGAGGACCCCCGCCGGGCCCCTGGTTGGCCTATAAGGTCCAAATTCAAAACCTAAACTCGACAGCACCTCCTTTTTGTGCATACCAAATTTCATTAAAATCGGATTAACCGTTTAGAAGTTACCGAATTATTTCCCTCTTTTTTTTTCCTATACCACTGTGTGACGGTATGTTTTGTGGCATCACTGTGTTTGTTGTATCTCTAACTGTACAACAGGTTCAAATGCTATTTAAGAATGAAAACCAAAACTGAAAAGAAGAATGAAACGGTACAGGCCAACAAAAGAACCTGCAACAAATCCCCAAAGATTATAACAAATCCACAACTGTTATAGTTTATCATTTTGGTGCAGCAGTTCGCTCTCAATTCAACAACTACTTACCTGTTGTAAACTGAAACGAAACAAACAAAAAAAGTCAAATACTCATTTCATTTAATTATCAAAAATATTTTAACGTAGTTTTCCTGTCTGTCTATCGTTTTGTTTGCTTGATCGTTCTGTTCTTTAAACACCATCTCCAAATGAATCGTAATTTAATACATTTACACCTAAAATTAGCTATAGATTAGGGATGTGTAACCTACTGTTAATGCCTAGTCTGCAAGGAGAAAGATCATGGGTTTGATTTCCACCTATATTCTACTTTAAACAACCAACCAACCACATCGTACAACTCGCAGCTTATACATCTGCTCCTTAGCATGTAGTTGATCCAGTAACGAAGTACCCGATCAACTGGTCTAGGGATCGGATATGAGTATCAGTGTGCATGTAATTGAAACCGCCTTCGATTTCAATGCATACCGCCACTATCGCTATCGAAGGATTATTTATGTAATGGTAACTAAACGTAAATAACTAACTAACTAACTAACTAACTAACTAACTAACTAACTAACTAACTAACTAACTAACTAACTAACTAACTAACTAACTAAATAACTAACTAACTAACTAACTAACTAACTAACTAACTAACTAACTAACTAACTAACTAACTAACTAACTAACTACCTAACTAACTAGCTAGCTAGCTAACTAACTAACTAACTAACTAACTAACTAACTAACTAACTAACTAACTAACTAACTAACTAACTAACTAACTAACTAACTAACTAACTCACTAACTAACTAACTAACTAACTAACTAACTAACTAACTAACTATCTATCTAACTAACTAACTAACTAACTAACTAAATAACTAACTAACTAACTAACTAACTAACTAACTAACTAACTAACTAACTAACTAATTAACAAACTAATTAACAAACTAATTAACTAACTAACCATATTATTATTGTTAATAAACATTGTCTTTATTCTGGATTATTAATCCTTCAATCTTCACTATAGACCTGTATAGTCTGGATTATGGATTAGTGAATTCGATTTGTAATTAATAAATCTCAAAAA
The DNA here is from genome assembly GCF_022045245.1 of Lucilia cuprina. NCBI lineage: Eukaryota > Metazoa > Arthropoda > Insecta > Diptera > Calliphoridae > Lucilia > Lucilia cuprina. The sequence goes on from NC_060952.1 coordinate 77,044,835, forward strand.
TTTCTTACAAAGAGTATAAATCATTTAAATGTTGAGGTCTATATTGAACTATAGGAATTTCCTTATAAAGTTTCAGTTATACGTGGTTGAATATATTTTTCTGGAAACAGTGCTTTCGAGGTAATATCTGTAGTTCTGTATTTACCTCTTTTTTGTATTTTGTTAACATTTGGCACTGTTTAGTTAATGTTCTGTTCTTTTGGCAATTCTAAGCTGTTAGTATGTTTTTTTTCTCCTAAGTATTGTACTCGTATTACCAAGGAGGAAATTAAAAAATAAACAAGAAATATAAGAAGTATAATTAGATTTTTATTTTAAATCACTTTATTAGATCTGTTATTTGATTCTTGGTTAGACTCGTTAGTGCATGTTTATTGGAGTTTTGGTAGTCAGCGATACACTCGAAAAAAATTTCGGTAACATGTTTATGGCCGACATATTTATTTTGTAAGGTAAAAGTCTTACATTAATATTTTGTAATACAAATTTCTTTAGTGTACATACTTTATTTGTCTTACAAATGACCAAATTTAGATTTCTTTAAAGGAAGTAGCAAAACCGTTAAAAAAGGTCAAACGTTTTCAATCTCCTGTTCATTTTGCAATTAACAATATATCATTACATTTTAAACATCGTGTTTTTATTGTAACATTGTAGGTGCAAAAGACGGACATTAATAATTGCAATTATTAAGTGTATTAGTTGTTAAATTGCTTTTTTCAAAAAAAGTTAATTTTAAATATTTTTCTTATTAATCATGTATCGTTTTGGTGGCAGTTGTTACAGGTGCTACTGACACTGTGACCTTTTAAGAATAAGAATTTATAAATTTAATAAACTTTATATGAAAGGAAGTTTATTGAGGTTTGGTAAAAATTTGTGCAAAACAAATGACTTCCCTATAGGGAACTAGACATAGACATAGACTAGACATACACAAGACATACACTAGACATAGACTAGACATAGACTAGACATAGACTAGACATACACTAGACATACACTAGACATACACTAGACATAGACTAGACATAGACTAGACATAGACTAGACATAGACTAGACATAGACTAGACATAGACTAGACATAGACTAGACATAGA
>NC_060952.1:77046036-77049967 GCF_022045245.1 Lucilia cuprina
TCTAGTTCAGTTCTAGTTCAGTTCTAGTTCAGTTCTAGTTCAGTTCTAGTTCAGTTCTAGTTCAGTTCTAGTTCAGTTCTAGTTCAATTCTAGTTCAGTTTTAGTTCAATTTTAGTTCAGTTTTTGTTCAGTTATAGTTCAATTCTAATCGACAAAAATTATCGAATAAATTTTCTTTTATAAAAAGTTTTCGAAAACATTTTTTTTAAATACAAAATTTTTTGTTATCCTGACAAGAGTCCTAGCAGAGACTGGAGTTTTAGAGAAGCAAATTGTGCGTGCTCAGTAAATTGTGTTAGAATATAATAAACATTTTTTTGATATTAAATTTACTTCATTTCTTTGTAAAGATCCCCTATTTAAGAACAAATTTGACATTTAAAATTAAATATAAATGCATGCGTTTGAAAACGCTCCCCAACTTGCAAACATAATTGAAACATTACAACTCCAATCAATGCCTTTAAGCAAAAATCTCATAAATTTCAATTAATGAAATATGTTTTCTTTAATTAATACACATTTAATAAGTCGTTTGCAATAAAAGTGGGTCAAAGTATTTAATTTACATAAATACTTCAACTGCACATTAGCTGATAATCCATAGACATAGTACAAATATAAAATTATAATCAAAATGCAATTTTAAAAATTAATAAATAACATGGACAAACACTTAAACGTATATACATACATATGTATATATGTATGTATAATGGACACAGCTACCAACAACTATTAGATGCTGAAAGAAAAATGAACAGACAGGGCGGTCACTAAACAAACAACTACAACAACTGAGTACTACATATATTTGTACAAGTATTATGGCTTTAAGAAAAAATTAAATTGTATATATATTTTGGAAAATATTTGAAAAAGAATGCAACACGCAATCAATTAACGCATAACGCCCATTAAATTGGCCACGCCGGACGCAAATCATAACTAATAAGCATGAAAATATGCTGTCAAGCTTAACTGGATATGTTACTTTGATTTGAAATACAAAATAAAAGAAAACAAATAAACAAACATATTCGTACTTGCAGATATGTATATTTACTCATTCATGCATTAATAGATACAAAACAAACACAGATACTATTGCCAAAATTGCAGTTACAGTTACATTGAAATATTTATGCACAAGTATCTGTGTTTGTTTGTATCTATGCAAATTGTAATATTCATGAAAAACACACAAATACTTTGATAAATATAAACATTTAGACTTGAGTCTTACAGAACTGTCAGTCAAAATCATAAAATAGTAATAAAAATCTTTTCTGTTTTCGGTTTTTTGTTGTTTTTTTTTACTCATGGATAAACAAAATAAAATTTAAATACAAATATTGCATATACAAAATTGTATATGGTTGTTGGAAAGTCAAAGGGCGAAAAAACTCCACAAATTTTACTTTAATAGAAAATTTATTAAATTTAAGAAAAATTTTTATAAAAAATAACCAAAAAAATTTTATAAAAGGATTTCTACAAAAAGAAAATTTATCAAAAATTTTCTATAAAAACATGTATCGAAAATATTCTATAAAAGGAAAATTTTCTATAAACAGAAAATACATCTAAGATAATTTATAGAAAGAAGATTTAAAGAAGATTTTCTATAAAAAGAAAGTTCAATTTTAGTTCTAATTCAGTTCTAGTTCGGTTCTAGTTCAATTCTAGTTCAATTCTAGTTCAATTCTAGTTCAATTCTAGTTCAATTCTAGTTCAGTTCTAGTCCAGTTTCAGCTCAGTTCTAGTTCAGTTCTACTTCAGTTCTAGTTCAGTTCTAGTTCAGTTCTAGTTCAGTTCTAGTTTAGTTCTAGTTCAGTTCTAGTTCAGTTCTAGTTCAGTTCTAGTTCAGTTCTAGTTCAGTTCTAGTTCAGTTCTAGTTCAGTTCTAGTTCAGTTCTAGTTCAGTTCTAGTTCAGTTCTAGTTCAGTTCTAGTTCAGTTCTAGTTCAGTTTTAGTTCAGTTCTAGTTCAGTTCTAGTTCAGTTCTAGTTCAGTTCTAGTTCAGTTCTAGTTCAGTTCTAGTTCAATTCTAGTTCAGTTCTAGTTCAGTTCTAGTTCAGTTCTAGTTCAGTTCTAGTTCAGTTTTAGTTCAGTTCTAGTTCAGTTCTAGTTCAGTTCTAGTTCAGTTCTAGTTCAGTTCAGTTCTAGTTCAGTTCTAGTTTAGATCTAGTTCAGTTCTAGTTCAATTTTATAATATTTTCTATAAAAATAAAATTTATCAAATAGTTTTTTATAGGAATTTAAATATCCTTTTTATAGAAAATTTTTAATAAATTCTTCTTTTACAGAAAATTTTCGATAAAAGTCTTTATCCAATGCAGCTAACGTAATGCTATTAAATTTACATATTTTTGTGGGACTCACAAAAGCCAACAAACTACATAGCCCAAAAAATGAGAGATTAACAACAAACGCAGTTACAAAATGACAAAAATATGTTAAGAAAAAAAATAACATCTGAAAAATAGCCACTTAAAAATAACACATTTGACACTTGATATAAAGTACTGTAGAGTAATGTGGGACGTGTATGAGTAACTCCTTAATGCAGATTTGTACAACCATTTATGATGACAATCAAAAATTTCATAGTACATTCATAATAATATGATGCCAGAGATGAGTAATCAATCATATTGATAATAATTTATATATTACTATGACAATCATACGGATAATTAAACAAGACAGGTGACATGAATTATCCTGTTCATTTGATTATGAAAGTCCACGACTGCAACAAAAATATGATATTTTGAAAATTGTGAGTAAGCTGAACAAATACAATAGAATTTGCCTTGAACTTTAAACTGAAATTAAGTGAAAGTATTGAGAAAAGTAAAATTGACAATCTAACATACAAATGTACATTAAAAAGGGGTTCTTCAGATGTGGATATAATAAATATAATAATCAGATGTTGTTGCCCTGCATATTTTAAAGTATTAATACTTACATTGTACATTAGCTAAAGTATCATTGTTTGGTCTTCTCTGAGCGCCCAAAAACCACAGTGTCAAATTTAAATTCAACAACACTAATACCGTATTACAACCTATAAAACTTAAAACGTAAAGGTTTTTTCTATAAATTTTTGTGTTGACACATTAGATGTTTGACATGTCAAAATGTGGTTATGATTGAAATACACCTAAAAAAGTGAATAATTTTCCATATCATTACTCGCATGTCAAAACTGTATTTATGGTAATCTTAGAAAATTTTGCTACATCATAGTAAGACGATATGATATGGGATAACTCTTCATAAGATTTAAAGCAACACCCCCAAACGATTAAGTCCATACATGAATGAAATACAAAGTAATACAAAAATTTTAACTTTAACATGTTTTTTTAATCAATACTCGTTCTATCTTGTTATTGATTTATAGTAGCGCCTTACAAAGTCTTTTTAAGCTAAAATCAACTATATTTATTTATTTATTTATTTTTTTCAAAATTGAAACAATTGTCATTTTTATATTCGTCATGCGTTTAATGATTTGTGTGTGTTGCTGTTGTCCAACACTGTAACTGACAATTTGCATTTGATGAATTTCAATAAAATTGATTTATTGCTTAACAATTCTACTTACACACACATGTATGCGTAAAGTTTTAATCGTAGATTTATACGCATAGAAAAATACACATGTGTAAAGCGTACGTTACCTGTAATGTTAGACGTGTAAAAACTTACTTGTCTTACGTCACAGGTAGTGGTCGATGAATTAGGAACACAAACATTGTCCCTATATATTCCTAACCATCAAAAGGAGATGGAGACGTAATTCAGACGTAAATGTACTGAACTAGAACTGAACTAGAACTGAACTAGAACTGAACTAGAACTGAACTAGAACTGAACTAGAACTGAACTAGAACTGAACTAGAACTGAACTAGAACTGA